>NC_056750.1:806837562-807060062 GCF_019279795.1 Protopterus annectens | reverse complement strand
TTCTAACCATTCTTCTGGTTTGGCCTATATACCGTTTTACAGGTCGACAGTCACATCCAATGGCATGAACAACCCCACTGCTGCTGCAGTTGTACGATCCCAGGGCAGTGAACTTTTTTTCCATTAATCAAATTACCTAAAATATTGTTGTCACACACCTTGCACCTCCCACATCTAAAAGTGCCTACAGTGTTTGGATTAATTTCTATTCTGCTGATTGCCCTGCTATTCAGTAATTCCTTCAAGTTATGAAATCTACTGTGAGAAAAAATAACTTTGCCCATGAAAATGTTACCCACTTCATCATCCTGCTGGATGATAGGCCAAAACCTATGCACTAACGCCTTCGGTGTTGCTGAGAAAGGGGAAAATTTATTAACAAAACATGTCATCCTCGGATACTTTTTTATCATCTCCACGCCCATAATATATTATACTACTCCTTGTTGTTCAACCAGTAATTTGCTTTCTCACTCTCTCCTCGGCCTTTTTCAACACCTGTCTAGAGTGTACCCCCTACTCTAGCCAGTTTGGTTCTAACAACATTAAATTCCTCATCTAATGTGGTTTTGTAATGAACATTATCACTGATGTGCAGGTAGAGAATCAATTAATGTCCTGGATGCGTACCGTCTGCACTCAAAAAATAAGACAAGAATTTATTTTTATCCACAAAAAATCTAGGAACTGTATCTTGTGCCTGTGAGTTTGATAAGATACTGTGATGCAGTACTGATTCTGATTCAATTCCGACATAAACCATTCAAAAAGACCAATTTCCCTTCTACATACAAAAAACAAATCATCAATATAGCGTTTGAAAACTATAACATTTTCTGCAAAATATGTATTCATATAAACACAGCTCTCCTAAAAAAACCCATGAAAATGATGGCATATGATGGGGCAAACGATGCCCCCATGGCAGTTCCTATTTTTTGTAGAAAAAAATTGTCTTCAAACCTAAAAACATTGTGTCAGTGCAAAACTCCAAAAGCTGTAAGATGTAACTAGTCCTCTGACCTTCTCCCAATAATTTAGCTACTGCTTCAAGGCCCCACTGATGAAATATATTAGTATACAAAGACCTGACATCAACAGTTGCCCAGAAAAAGTCATCCTGCCATTCTGTACCTCCCAAAGTGTCTGATAGCTCTTTACCATTTTTAATATGTGAGGGGACTTGCTTCAAATGCTCTTTCAACTGTGCATCTAGGAAAATACCTATATTCTGAAGGTACCCCCCTACCCCTGACACTATGGGCCTTCCAGGAGGATTTGTCAAGTCTTTATGTACCTTGGGAATGGCATAACATTTAGCCATTCTAGGATGTTTCACATGCAATTTTTTAACATCATTGGTGGAAAAAAAATCCCAGTCTTTCTCCCTTTTTCAGTAAATCCAGCAATAAATCATTATACACATCCAGAACATTCAACTCCACTTGTTCATAAACACCATCTTCCTGCAACAACTCCATCATGTTGTTATATCCAACTCTAGACATTATTACCCAGTTACCCCCCTTATCCGCTTGTGCAAAAACATAATCTTTACTCAAACTTCTTAACTCCCTTAATGCATTTTGTTCCTGCTTTTTCAAATTGTGGGCCGTGTAACTGTCATGAATCATCTTTTATTCCACTTGCACCTGTTTGTATAACTCCTTTTCAAAATTTATTACGGCTGAGACTGTTCTGGGTGGATAAAATGTACTGACATAAGGAACCCTAGGAATATTAAATTTCCCATAACCTGTCCTATATGAAAAACCATCACCACTATCATTTCTGTTGTTTTCAAGCTCACATTCATCTATGAAAATATCCACCATTTCATTTGCATGCAAAGACAAATCCAACAATGGTTCAACATCTTCATCCATGCCACATACTACATTACAATTCACATTCTCTACATGTGTTTTAGAAAAAAATGCCTTCAAATGCAGTTTGCAACAAAAAGCACATATTTCTACCATAATGTCAGCCAGAGCTGGAAAATACGTGGGCACAAACTTCATTCTTTTCATTAAAAGACTATACATGTTATTATCTAACTGTAAATCTGATTATGTTCAACATTTCACCCTGACTCACTGAATTCAAATTATTTACATTATCCAAGACATACCTGTTGTTTTCAAAATCACATTCATCATTACATGTGACAGAAACATCACAAGTGGCATTAAGTCCAAAATGCCCAGTTCTCTGATTCCCTTCACTTCTTCCTGTTCTGCCATCTCCGACTGCGCTTACTTTTCAACTGTTGTGGACTCACTCTTTGACCGCCACTCTGCTCAACTTGTTGAATGCCTCCTTCACTCAACTCCTCAAACAAAACACTTTTTCTGCTATTGATGCTGCTATTTGCTTCCGTGGATGAGAATGATGATTCGCTCGAACTCCGAGATCCCATGGCTGTGTTTTTTAAGGTGGGCCTGTTTGGCCTGGGTTTTCTCTGCCACTGAAAAATGAGATTATTCCTATAATTTCGATCATCTCTATCCAGTTTATTGCATTTTCATTCAAGGATTTTGGCCTCAGCTTTGCACACTCTCACCTGGATGTCTTTCATTCTGTTGTTGAATATGGCCATTGTAGTCTCCCCCTTAAGTTCATCCTGCAGCTCCAAAATTGAACTCCTTACTTATTCATGGATTCTATTATTACATTTTACAAGCACCTTAAGCCACCCTAAGGTGCACTGTAATGAGATATTCTTCCACTCCTCAAATAAATCTGCTTCAGTGCTCATCTAGCAAACTACTAAATATCAGCACCGCATGTTTACATAGTGCTCGTCTAGCAAACTACTCAATATCAGTGTCGCGTGCTTACATGGTGCTCGTCTAGCAAACTACTGAATATCAGAACACCACACTTACATGGTGCTCATCTGGCAAATTACTGAATATCACCACCGCATGCTTATATGGTGCTTGTCCAGCAAACTACTGAATATCAGCACTGCATGCTTACATGGTGCTCGTCTAGCAAACTATTGAATATCAGGACAGCATGCTTACATGGTGCTCATCTATGAATCTCAGACAGCATCTGTACTATCCAAGTACTTTCCTTCATGAAAATAAATGTAATAATTAATTTGGTAGCAAAAATAGCTCAATAAACTCTCAGTAATTATTGAGAGACATTAAAACAAGCTTTTTACTAGCAAAAACTCTGAAAATTGATGTGCAGGTTCATAAGTAAGTAGTAGGCAATCAACATACACACAATTATAACCCTAGCCAATAAACCATATTTAAAAGTTATTCATAGCCTCAGGGATGGTAACACAGGTCAGACCAGATGAAAATTCAAGATTGCCCATCCAATTATTTAGGTTTACCTAGATGGCAGAAAGGGTGTCAATGCTTGCCGTGAAGTGGAAATTTGTTGCAGAGGTGGAGGATGCATTCGGATAGGAAGCTATCATGCTATCGAGTCTTATTTCCCTGTTGGGTATTTGATAAAGCTCTTGTTCTGTGAAAGAACAGGAGGTGAATAAGGGAGCTTTCATTTGTAAGGCTAGACATAAATTGCAAGGAGAAATATATAGATATATATAGAGAGTTTTTTGAGAGTATATAGAAATATATAGAGTTTTTTGCATTATTAATTTTGCTTTGATAGTTATTTGTATCCCTTGCATATGCAAAGGCAAGAAAAAAAATTGCTTCTTGCCTATACACAGAATCAAGTATAACTGTATATTTTCTTATAGAAGTTAAAATTATAGGTGGTGTTCATAGTCATTACGTGAACATGTAAAGGTTATTCTCGCTGTCTGCGAATAAGCACAGTAAAGTTGAGATTCATTGAAGCCACTTATGCTGGTCAGAAATTAGGGCAAGCAAATGGACAAATAATGAGATGTAAATGAGAAATTATGTAAAAGGGGTGGAGTAGTGAGGCCTTCTCCCACCTACCTGCAATTCAAAGCCAAAGCTTTGTGCTTTTCTACTCTGTCCTCAGATTCATTATATAAGGCAAAGTTGTGCCTATTCTATCTACTTTGCGATTTGCAGTGAAGCTGTCACTTGCTGCTAGCCTAGCTATTTCCCAGTGTGAGCTGCCTGTCTTGACCGAGCCAAAACTACTTGCACTGAATAGCAATCTCTGGCCAAGAAGGTGGATATACAGACAGAGAATTGCACACTATAATTTTGACAATTAGGAGAAATCTGATTAGTTCAGAGTGGGCAGGAATATTGTAATAGACTTAGTGAGTATGTGTAGCCCCCACAGTGGGGAGATGCGTGGCCTTCCTATCCCTGTGGATACAAAGGTATATACATCCGTAACTATATTTGCCACTTCTCAAGACAGGATAGAGGCACATTTGGTATCCTTGAATATTCTTCGACAGTTCTTGGATTTACTGTTGCCATGTGTGGACCAGTACATCTATTTCCCAATGTTGCCTCAGGACCAGGCCAGAACTATGCATGCTTTATATGTGGTTGCACATTTCCCTGAGGTGCTCAGTGTGATAGACTGCACTCATGTTGCAGTTAGGGCCCCATATGGTTCATTGAGTGAGTGGTACTGCAATTGCCAAGTAGTGTGTGATGCATCACTAACATCTCTGCCCAGCAACCTGGCAGTGCACATGATTCCCATATCTGGCACACTAGCTCACTCTACCTTCTTTTCTTGCATGGTAGGATACCCAGTGGTCACCTTGTTGGTATGTGGAATTTTTTTCTACATTGTTTAAGTAGTTATTCATGGTAAACTATATTACTGAATACTCAACTCCCTTTGTTCTTTATTGTGCCCCCTTTTTCTCTCTTTGTTTCTTTCAGGTGATGCTGGATATCCACTGGAGCCATGGCTCATGACACCAGTGAGAAATCCAAGTGGAGCTTCTGAAGAGAACTACAATATAGTCCTGTCCCAGACCCTTACTGACTTAAACAGGGTCTTTGACCTTTTGAGGAGCCTGGATGAGTTTGGGCTGCCCTTCAGTATCATTCAGTTACTACATGCAGGATGTTTGCTGCATGTTGCATTTTGCACATCATGATCATGTGCCAGTCTGGTGGCAAAGTGACCCACTGCAGCTCCCAGCTCCAGTCCTACCATGACTAATGATGACCAACTGGAAGCAGTAGTAAGGGACACCATGTATCTGGCTTATGCATGGATGGCTTACAGCTGCACAAGCAGATAAAGAGGTGGTATCTAGTCCAGAACTATGGACCATAACATTCAGATTAGTGTTTCCTTTCTTGCAAAAAACACATAGAGTATAACTGTTTCATGCATTGATATCTCTGAGCTGTGCTATGTGGTGCAAGGCATACGTTCATCAGACATTCCTTCTCATCTTTAAATAATTACGTTTTTATCTCAGAGTAGATAATCATATTATTGTTTGTAAAAGTCATGCCTGATTGCTCAGACTCCTGCTCAGTGATGTAAGACACCATATAATGAATGATCACATTTTTGACTATTTTGTACAATACATTCTATTGAGATGGTATACCTAAATATGCATGTACTGACTGTCCTGAAGTAGTACAATTTGTAAAAAGTGTTACTTCAGTCTTTAACATGAGTTCACAACTTGCAAGTGAATGGAAACGCATCATATTATTTTTTATATCACCCAATGTTTCCTCAGTTTGAACTATGTTGCCTGTTAAGGTATTGCAAATCAGATTACCTTATTTTGTACACAACAATTTGTGACCTCGGAGATAAAAACATCTTTAATTGTGCAGTGGTGAGGGTGAAGTAGCAGCAGTGTTTGTTTACATGGCAGGACACTCATGTTCTTAATTTTCTTTAGTGTTTCCCAGAATAGCTGTGTCTTACTACTGTTTAAGTTGTAGGCAACTGCCAGCTATAACAATGATAATGCACAGAGTGTTAATGATGTAAATCACTGCAGTCTTATGTTATGACATACAGCTTTCTTCCTACAGTTTCATGAGGTTTTAAGCAGTACCATTAGAGGAATGAAATGGATGCAGTTGAAAAGTCTCAAGTTTTGCCCCCTTTTTCCTTTATTTAATAACTTATTCCTGTTTGAAAAACCAAAGCAGAAAAATGAGTTAAACATTGTCATGTGTGTGAAGGTCAAATTGTAAGTAATAGAAATGTCGCACTTCAATCATTGTAGGTCAAAGTTCAGTGTTTCATACACCTCTCCTAAAAGTAGACCAGGTAATGGTGCAAGTGAGTGCTGTCATGAGAGCTGACTCCTTCAGTCTGGTAAGTCCTAACTAGTGTACAAATGGAGGCAACCACGGATGTTTGCTGTGACACTGTATTATGCATCAGTGTAATCATGGCATTATCACTACTCTCTGCCATTTCCATGAAGTACTGGAAATCCTCACATATACCCTGGAGGATTCTGTCCATTTCCAGGTGGCTGACTGTGACAGTGCTCTGAGCCCTAATGATGTCACAGCACATTTGCTTGCTGGGCAGACAATGCTTTATGTGTTTCCTGGGGTAGCTGTTTCAAGTTTCTGCACCTGGTGCCCCTTTGTAAAGGTGTTACTTCTAAATTTATGCCATCATCCTGAAAGCATTTGTCTGAGTTTGGAGATAGTGGTGTAGATGTACATGGGTTTTCTTCCTTTACAAGTGTGAGTGTAATGTCAACATGTGCATGACTATGTGAAGTGTTGTCACTTCCTGCAGAGTGAGTAACATATTGTGGGGTGCACTGCCACTTCCTGCAGAGTGAGTAACATGTTGTGGGGTGCACTGCCACTTCCTGCAGAGTAACATGTTGTGGGGTGCACTGTCAATTACTGCAGTGTGAGTAACATGCTGTGGGGTGCACTGCCACTTCCTGCACAGTAACATGTTGTGGGGTGCACTGTCACTTCCTGCAGAGTGAGTAACATATTGTGGGGTGCACTGCCACTTCCTGCAGAGTGAGTAACATGTTGTGGGGTGCACTGCCACTTCCTGCAGCATGAGTAACATGTGGGGTGCACTGCCACTTCCTGCAGAGTAACATGTTGTGGGGTGCACTGTCACTTCCTGCAGAGTGAGTAACATGTTGTGGGGTGCACTGCCACTTCCTGCAGTGTGAGTAACGTGGGGTGCACTGCCACTTCCTGCAGAGTAACATGTGGGGTGCACTGTCACTTACTGCAGTGTGAGCAACATGCTGTGGGGTGTACTATCACTTCCTGCAGAGTGAGTAACATATTGTGGGGTGCACTGCCACTTCCTGCAGAGTTACTAACATGTTGTGGGGTGCACTCCCACTTCCTGTATTGGGAGTAACATGTGGGGTGCACTGTCACTTCCTGCAGAGTGAGTAACATGTCATAGGGTGCACTGTCACTTACTGCAGTGTGAGTAACATGTTGTGGGGTACACTGCCACTTCCTGCAGAGTGAGTAACATGTTGTGGGGTGTACTGCTACTTCCTGCAGAGTGAGTAACATTTTGTGGGGTGCACTGTCACTTCCTGCAGAGTGAGTAACATGCTGTGGGATGAATTGTCACTTCCTGGAGAGTGAGTAACATGTTGTGGGGTGCACTGTCACTTCCTGTAGTTACTAACATGTTATGGGGTGCACTGTCACTTCCTGCGGAGTTACTAACATGTTGTGGGGGGCACTCCCACTTCCTGTAGAGTGAGTAAGATGTTGTGGGATGTACTGCCACTTCCTGCAGAGTGAGTAATGTTGTGGGGTACACTGTCACTTCCTACAGAGTAAGTAACATGTTGTGGGGTGCACTATCAGTTCCTGCAAAGTCAGTAACATGTCAAAGAGTGCACTGTCATTTCCTACAATGTGAGTAACATTTTGTGGAGTGCACTGTCACGTCCTGCAGAGTAACATGTTGTGGGGTGCACTGTCACTTCATGCAGAGTGAGTAACATGTTGTGCGGTGCACTGCTTCTTCCTGCAGAGTGAGTAACATGTTGTGGGGTGCACTGCCTCTTCCTGCAGAGTGAGTAACGTTGTGGGGTGCACTGTCACTTCCTGCAGGGTGCGTAACATGTTGTGGGATGAACTGCCACTTCTGCAGCATTACTAACATGTTGTGGGGTGCATTGCCACGTCCTGCAGTGTTACTAACATGTTGTGGGGTGCACTGCCACTTCCTGCAGAGTGAGTAACATGTTGTGGGGTGCACTGCCACTTCCTGCAGTGTGGGTAACATGTTGTGGGGTGCACTGCCACTTCCTACAGAGTAAGTTACATGTTGTGGGGTGCACTGTCACTTCCTGCAGAGTCAGTAACATGTTGTGGGGTGCACTATCAGTTCCTGCAGAGTTAGTAACATGCTGTGGGGTGTGGGATCCTACCATTAAATCTGGGGGCTGCGTGCCACTTTCCTCAGGTTGTTTCATAAATAAAACTATGCATGCTATCCTCTAAATCATACCTCTCAACTGTCTAGTCTTTTGCCTCATATTTTTGTCCTCTTCCTTCATAAAAAAACTATGTTTTTCTAGCAAATCATTGGGCAGTAAAGTCACTAAATAATGACATATATTTGAGTTTCATATTCTAACCCATTAGAAAATGCATACTAATTCAAATGCTTTTATTTTAATGACTTCCTGAGTACATAAAAGTCTTGTCTTTCAGCTTTTCCCGGTTAGGGGTCACCACAGCAGAACTCCGGTCCGCTAATGATTGGTAGTGGATTTTTACATACCGATTACCAGCCCTGACGCACAACCTTCAACGAAGGCAGGCCCCATTCACATATGCCTCCATACAGAAAATGCTCTAGCTGAGAATCGAACGGGACAACATCTTGCTATGAGGCGACAATGCTACCGCAGCACCACCACATAAAAGTATTATTTAAAAAAGTATCCCTGATTTTGGGCCTTTGCCCCTCCCCCATTATTTTTATCTTTGTCCATATTTTTTGTGCTTAGAAGTTGATGTATGCTCCAAATGTATTGATGTACTGGAATTGTTAGTTTTCATTGATGACCCTGTAAAAATTGTTTGACTACATTACAAATTAAGAAGTAGCAGGTGTGTGGGACACTTACCTTACCCACTGCCATCATTGTCATTCTGTGCAGAAGTGGAGGGTTCTTCTGCTAATAGTAATTGTCATGTGTTTAGTGTAACTATTTCATGTCATCATTCAATTCTGTATATAAATATATATTACTGTTTTTAAGCCAACCTTCTGAGCAGACGTGTGTGGCTGCTGCAGACATTGGTAATAGCTAGTGTCCACACACATCTGATTATTCCCAGCCAATCACCTTCTGTGGCACAGTCATCCCCACAAATGGAGATGAGGTATTTCTCATCTGGTGTTAAAGGAAAAATGTCCATATCAACCCGATTCTAGTCCTTTGCTCCCTCACCTTGTTTAGACCTACCTTTTACAAAAAGACCTTTACCATATGTCCCCCCTGCAAAAAAGAGTTTACTGTTGTTTTATTTTCAATAGGGTGCATTTCAAACATTTGTGCTCAATAATTTCCAGTTCAATATGTTGATCTTTTGACAAGATTGAATGATATACAAATTGTCAAAAGGCAACTTGTCAAATGAAGAGAAAGCCAGTATAGCTGATCAAAAATCAGCTAAGCAAACATAATGGCTTTTTTCTGTATGTGATCGTGGTACAGTGGTACTTCCCCACTATAGTGCAATCTCAAGAGCTGGTGTGTATATAATTAGCAGGGGGTGCAAAAAAGCAATATTTTTCTTTTGTATTTTTTTTTAATAGGCTGCCAATTGACCAGTTGTGTTCATGCATTTGCAGTTTTGCTATATGGGTATGTATATATATATATATATATATATATATATATATATGTGGATTCACTTCAGAAGATCGAATTTCCGAAATCTCGAACTACAAATAACCGAAACCAAAAGCTCGAGTTTCGGAAACTCGAACTTCTGAAGGGAAACCATTAAAACAAAAAAAAAACACAAGCTTCGCTTTTGCAGGGGGGCTTTGCCCCCCTGCACCCCCCCATGTGGGGGGCTGTGCCCCCCACACCCCCCCCTACTTAAATATACCAACTCCAAGATCGCGCTACAGTGGGGAGATGGGAAATCTCCTGTCTTGCGCTGTATGCGGAAGCGCAAAACGGGAGATTTCTTTACTTCCTGCCAACACCACGAAACAAAAAATACATTACGTACACACAAGGCATGCAACAATACTTGCCTCTGTGTGCACGTAATGTATTCAGGTAAGTAAAGTGTTATTTCGGAACACTACATACATTCGATTTATTAAAATCTCGATCATATGGTCTCGACCATATGCAAATCGAGATTTTAATCATTCGATTATGTGAAGTGTTCCCATATATATATATATATATATATATATATATATATATATATATATATATATTCATAGATAAATAGTTCAATTTGTCATAAAAGTAATTATCAGCCTATTTGATTGAGGTATGTTTCATTGTTATGTATTGTGCATTTACAATATTTAAGCTGAGAAGGTGTTACAGTGATCCCTGGTCGTGGGTCGGTGCTTTTGCGAGCAAATACTGTGAGTGTGTGTGTGTGTGTGTGTGTGTGTGTGTCTGTGTCTGTGTGTGTCTGTGTCTGTGTGTGTTTGTGTCTGTGTGTGTGTGTGTCTGTGTGTGTGTGTGTCTGTGTGTGTGTGTGTGTGTGTGTGTGTGTCTGTGTGTGTGTGTGTGTTTATGTGTGTGTGTGTCTGTGTGTGTCTGTGTGTGTGTGTGTGTGTGTGTGTGTGTGTGTGTGTGTGTGTGTGTGTGTGTGTGTGTCTGTGTGTCTGTGTCTGTGTGTCTGTGTGTGTGTGTGTGTGTGTCTGTGTGTCTGTGTTTGTGTGTGTGTGTGTGTGTCTGTGTGTGTGTCTGTGTGTGTGTGTGTGTGTGTGTGTGTGTGTGTGTGTGTGTGTGTGTGTGTGTGTGTGTGTGTCTGTGTGTGTGTGTGTGCACATGCATAATCATGTGAGCTCCTGTATGTGTGAGAGCCGTGCTGTAGTATGTGCTAGCATGCTACTGCACGCTATGGTTGATAGTGTAAGATCGGCACATAGCTGGGTTAAGGATGTTGCTCCTTCTCCCCACTGCTGTGTGATCTCAGAGTTGGTACATACCAAGCTGGTGGGCTGTGTGACGTGCATGACTTCACACAAAAGCACTTGTTCATCTTGTATGTTTTTTCATAGAATGGTAACCTCAACTAATTTTATGATGATTCGCCAGTCAATACAAGGAGCTGTTAACAAACTCTTATATAATTTATATTATATCTTTGTGTGTGTGCGTGTGTGTGTATGTGTGCGCGCGCGCGCGTGTGTGTGTGTGTGTGTGTGTGTGTGTGTGTGTATATATGTGTGTATATGTATATGTATATGTATATCTATATATATATATATATATATAATATAATGTGGGTTCCTTATATTTGGCCATGCATACTTTTCATCAAAATGGGAATCATTAGCTTTTCTGATCAATTTCCATTTTCTTCAGGGTTGTAGTCGTGTTAGAAAGTTTTTCTTTTTTCCCCACTGTTGTACAGTCTCAAAGTCAGTAGATATACTCACACACACACACACACACACACACACACACACACACACACACACACACACACACATATATGGCTGAACACACATATGTGGCTGAACTTATAGGTAAAGGCATGGCATCAAAGTCAAAGGAAGCCTTAGTGCCATTGTACGTATCAGGCCCATAATTGAGTATGGTGCTCTGTTCAGCATGTAGCTAACCAGGCACTTACACCAACTAGAGCTGCCCCAGAGATTTCTCACTGAAAAAATACAAAGCATAAGACATGTGTCTTATGTGGACCAACTAAAGGCTCTATCCCTTTACTCTGTTTCATATCATTTATTGAGAGTTGACGTATGCCTAAATTACAAGGCATTCCCTGAGCCACCCCTGATGAAAATGTTACATATTAGCAAGAAAAATTATACGAGGGTTACTCACTCCATGGACTTGAATGTTATTTGTGACTCTAACAGAACTTGCTGGAGAGACAGATTTGCAACGCAGAGGCTACCTTGTCTATGGAACAAACTTCACATATTCATAAAAGAAAGACCACCCCTCACTCTCTTCAAACAAAATTTGGATAAATGAGTGAGGCACAGTAAATTCACTCCCATTGTATTGCCCATGTCCCTTATGGACAGAGGCAGCTTGAAAAATGATTCAGGGCTCCAACACCCATAGACCCACTACCCTGATACTACCCCATCCCTTATGTGGGGAATTAAGATATATTGTCATATCCTAGATAGTAATGGTTAGGCTTTTAAAGGCTGTTGCTCAATTAGACTAGTAATCACCTATGAATGTGCATTTATCCGTAGCATGTAGGGTTACTGTACAGCATAACCGGTATGAAGGCATGCATAACCTGATCAACAAGCCTTTCTTATCACTGTGGACAGGAGAGGAGTGAGTGGCATGTGCCACACTGCCTAATGCTACCCATGGGTGGGGTATGCTGCCCAAGCTCCCAGCATCCCTCATTCCCAGAACCTTGTGTGTTAAGAGATGCAGGTGTCATGTATTTCCTTGGTGCTACACATGCTCTACTGGTTCTCTAGTGTAGCACAGATGCCTTCTGTACTAGGTCTCCTGCTGCCTGCATGAATTATGCACAGTACCTGGATACACATTCCACTTCACTGCTGAGAATCTGCATTGCAGAATATGGTGGAATGCTTTTTTGTCATTGTGATCAACAGACACTCCTTTTATTTGTCTTTCAATTTGGCATATCCTTACTTCTGTCAATCGCTGACCGGTTACAGCTATTGGAAAATGGTCTTGAATTCCTAGGCATTGCCTGCTAGGAAATGACTACTAAGTTAGTTAATATTACATTACTATTAAAGTAATTGGGTGGGAGGGTGGCCTAATGGTTAAGGTGTTTGCCTTACAAACACAAGGTGCAGGGTTTGAGTCTCACACGGGATAATTGGCTAAGCTTAAAATGGCTCACAAAGGCAGTTAGCTTAGTACTAATCTATAAACCTAATTCTTGTTCTAAATGTGTCTGATTCCTTTTCCTTTCCATCTATTATATGCACTTCAGTCATGATAAGAAGAAATATAATTTACCGTTTAGTTACATGGCTTACAGTTTTACGTTTCATGCTGTTTGTGCTTTTTTTTTTTTTTTTTGTTCCCTCTCCCACCATTGCTTCATCCCTTCCATATCTTAGTGTCCCCATCCATCCATCTCCAGGAGTTCTTTTTCAGCTCTCGAACAAATACCAATAGAGTAGAACCTACCTTCAGAGTCAATGCAGCAACTCTTCCTGCAAGAGGAGGGATTTTTTTTCCATTCTGAACTACCATCTTGTTCTGATCATACCTATGCCCATCCCGGGACGGTCTGAGGGTTACTCCCTTCTTGACCATGCCTCCCCTCTGGGAGTGCCAAGATGAGCTTCCCTCCCCCAAGAGATAGTTATACCCATCCCTCACTGACAGGGACTGAACATCCGTGCCTGTAATCAAACACAGGTCGCCTTGGCCATTGTCAGGGCTTTATCTCTCTATGTCACAGCACTGTCTCCTTCTTCATTCTTAACTTCATTACTTGCGATTTTAATTTTTGTAAGCAATGAACATAAAGGTTACACGGCAGTTCAGCCAGCTTTGTTATTTTGTTTGCATTCATTCATTTTGTTGTGTTCATTCTGTCTTTCACTCATTCATTCATTACGTGATGCCCACTTTATCCAGTTCAGGGTCATGGAGAAGTTCTAACTATTGCAAAGCATAAGTATAGTGCAGGTTAATTACACTGTCTCAGTGTTAGTGGCTTCTCCCACTGTGTTCCCTAACTAAATTGGTTTAAATAATGCTAATATTCAGAAACTAAACTCAACACAAGAACCTAGAGCAGTACTTTTCAACATACCAGATACTTGCTTTTAAAATTTGTAACATGAAATGTATGAACTTTCTGGCCAAAAGGCACATTAAATGGCAATATCCAAAGCTGAGAATTGAAAATAATTAATAGCAAAATATACAAGTGTATTTATGCTGTGAAACAAGCCCCAGGATATTCAATATGTGGGTATTCTCTTTTCCGTCATGTGCCTTACTAAGTCTGAGATCGCACATCCTCAAGTATGAAGGCTGCAGTGGTTTCATACAGTGAAACAGTGACTGACGACATGCAATCAGGCTCCCATCTCTAAGCATGTATGACCTCAGAAATGAAATATTTAACGTGCAAGAGTGAGGTGGACACTGCCCCTACAGGATGGTAGAGAAGGCTTGCGCTAGACAAAACATAATTTTGACTTGCCACTGTCAGTAGGATTACACAAACGCTGGGATTTTTTTATTATTTTTGATCGTTATTGAGATCTTGCAACTACAGGATTTGACGGTTTTGAGATGCTCACTTAAGGTAGTGCAGTCCTGCAGGAGTCGCCACTGCTACCTCAAAGTGCTGGTTCCCCAGCTTGTCTCCTATCCAGAGCATCTTGTGTGCAATCTGCATGCCCCCTTGTGACTGTGTGGGCTCTCACCAGGTACTCTGGTTTCCTTGTTGCATCTAAAGAGGTGGTGAAGATGAATATGTGGGTCTCCACGTGTGTGCGTGTGTGTGTGTGTGTGTGTGTGTGTGTGTGTGTGTGTGTGTGTGTGTGTGTGTGTGTGTGTGTGTGTGTGTGTGTGTGTATACACCTCTGTGCATGACCTGCAATGGACTGGTGTCTCATCCAGGATTAGTTCATATGACATATGCACTTTGAATACTAGAATATGTGCCAGCACTCCTTCAACCCTGTTTGTAGCATCAGTTAATTTGTGCATTTTTAGTGGTATATTGATGTTTGTGTTAGGACTTGATGGTTTGATAGTTTATTTTTTTTAATATTAGTTAATTGACATAGGTAGTTAAAATTTGGCAAAGTCTTGTTGTGGTAAGTGTTTTCCCTTTATTTTCTATCACTGTATTTTAATTTTTATTAAGAGAATAATTTCATTTCTACTTTTTTTTGGTAGACAGTGTTTATCAGTGGGTTCTGTGCATGCGCATTTTATGTCTACAGTATGTAAAGTAGGTTTATTTGCTTATAGTTTATTTTTCATTAAAGTAGGTATAGGTTTTAGTTAAAGGGGATTAGGTAGGCTAGGGTGTTTTGTGGGTGTATGTGTCTGGTTTGTGTGTAGAGTATGCAAACTTTTACTTTAGTTTGTAGCAAGCAGTGTAAATAGGGTGGGTTTAGGGAGATTTTAGGAGTTTTGATGAAGACTTTCTGAGCATATACCAAGACTGCAGTTAAACTGTTCACAATGTACATAATAGATAATTTTTGAAGACAAACCATGAAAGTTGATAAAATATGTTTACACAGTATACCATCTATGTGTTTTATCATAATCTTTGTTAGCAATCAGTTCTTAGAATAAATGTATGCACAATTTTCTAAATAAATGCTCAAAGCTGGCTTAGTGTGAAATTGTTTTTCTTTGGCTCTTTTCTGATGCAATAGTTTGTGTGTGATATTCATAGCTGGAACACTTTAGCTCAATAGGATGTTGCATACGAATTCAAGCCAGTCACAATTCAGAGACACAAGTTACACTAAAACACAACAGTTAGAAGTTGGTTCTGAAAGTTATATGCAAATAAAGACATAATGAGATGGAAATGAGGAACGTGTGAAAAATGTTCATCTTTCGTATGTAAATGAGCCTCTCTTCCTGTCGTTTGCGATTCATCGTCCTTTGTCAGTGCACATCTGCACTTTTGTGCAAATGTGTCATAAAAGCAAATCCACACATTTTCTATCAAGTTTGCAATCTGCAGAGATATTCACTTTCACTACAAGCCTTCCATGTTTCATTTGTACCAGACCAGGTGCATGTAGTGCAACGTACCATCCCAGAAGATGAAGAATATGTAGGCAAAGAAAAGCTCACCTGAACTTTGCTGCAAAGAAGTTACGGGATAGCTTGGAGTGGACAGGAATATAATAAAGGCTTTGGTGAGCTTGTATAGGCCATAGATGAAAATTGGGGGGAATGCATGTCCTTCCTACACCCGTGGATATCAAGGTATGTTTAACCTTTACTATACTTGCCAAAGAGACCTTTCAGAGGCAGACTTGGAACAAGTTGAGTATTTCACAAGCTTCTGCCATGAAGATACTGCACCAGTTCCTCAATATACTCTTGGTACATGTGGATGAGCATATTTGTTTCCCAGTGTCACCACAGGACAAAGGCAGTACCATGAGTTTCTTATACAGCACAACATGCTTTCCTGAGTTGCTTGGAGGACAAAGGCTGTGCAGAATGCCATTGCCAAAGAGGACCAGGGGATGGGTCTTCCACTGACTATCTTTTAACCCCTGATATATGTACACAATTACCATGGCAAGTACATCTATCCTGAAATTAGCAATGCCAAATAAACACTAACCTGCACTAACTGTATGTGGATGTTGGAGGTCTGCCAAAGTACTAATGTCAACACCACCTCATATGATTCCTGCACCATCCTTCTCTGCATCAGAGATCATTTCCCCTCATCAGGGGTTGAAGGTTAGACAGTGAAAGTCCACCGCCTGGTCTGCTTTGGCAATTGCATTCTGCCTTGCCTTTGTCCGGTAACCTACATTACAAATATTAAGGTAATGACCACAGTTATGAATATGATGCTTCACACATGAAAAAATAAATTCACACACTAGTACAATAGCATTACAAGATTTCTTACCTTACCAGTAATTCAAAAGCTAATCCTTGAAGATATGAGACTGAAACAACGTGCTAGCTGTCTATTTCCAATCATCTAACGCTAACGGTGCTTTTTCAAAACTTTTAAATTGATTCATACTTTTTGTTGACCTTTGAATAAATGCAGAGCTAAGCAGCTATTAAAATGGAATGTAAGAAAATTGATAAAAGTTTGGAACAATCTATGAACGTTTGATGCAAAGTATGCTTTGCTGTGTTAAGCTCCATAAACCACATCGCAGCACATATGTGTACATACTTCTAATGGTGTAGCTCAATTCTGGTTACGCTGTACAAGCCACAAAATGCTTATGTACATGCACAGTAGCCACGTGAGACTCACGTTAATGCCACAGTGTGGGTATATATGATGATAATTTGTGAATTTACCTAGTTTTCTGTGCCCAGTAGAAGTCTATGCAGGGTGTATGGAGCCAAATAAAATGATATCACAGTCAAGTAAGTGTGGTTCACACCCTAGTGGTCTCAGTTTGCTCAGTTTCATACTTAGCTTTTCACTCATTTGAACCTTGCAGAGTAAATATGGCATCTGTTAAGACTCAAAATCGTGCCCCCAAACTTGTCTAAGGAGATCCATATTCTACTTCACATGCTGAAAGCATCATACCTTTAAAAGTTGGAAGGTACATCTGCTGGCAAAGACTGAAGTAAAATTGGCATCTGGACAGAGCTGGAGGATCAAATGTCTTGAATGTCAGGTTTCCCCTGCTCTGAACAGTACAGGCATATGTCTAATGACCTGCAGATGAGGAAGGATGACCAGCTATCCCGGTGGGTTGTATTGGCCCAGGATGACAGGCTAGAGTTCTAATAAGTACTTTTTCTAGTTTAGTTTGCTAAAGTACTACATACTATATATATATATATATATATATATATATATATATATATATATATATATATATATATATACAGAGAGAGAGAGATTCCGTCATTGTCGACGATGACCAAAGAAATCACATCAAGGAGTACGGTGTGTCCATCTGTGGTTGATTAGTCCAATGCGGGCTTGGAAAGCTCTGCCATACGTTGGGCACAAGTGGTCATTTGAGTTGGTTGGCAATGAGTTAGCGCAGCTCACACTTCCTCTGTGCCTCTGTGGTCCTACTCTGCTCATAGGAGGTAGCACCTTTGCTGATGCAGCTTCGCCAGGTGGGGCCGTCTTGCGCTAGGGTTTCCCAGGAGTCTGGGTGAATGCCAAAGCTCTTCAGAGAGACATTCAGTGTGTCCTTGAAGTGCTTTTTCTGCCCACTTTGTGCGCATTTGCCTCCTGCAAATTCACCATAAAACAGTCTCTTGGGGAGGCATGTGTCTGACATACGTACAAGGTGGCCTGCCCACCTGACTTGGGCTCTCCTCAGCAGGATGTAGATACTTAGCAGTCCAGCTTGAGAGAGGACTACTGTGTCTGGAACTTTGTCCTGACAGGTAATTTTTAGCAGCCTTCTTAAGCAGTTAATTTGGAAGTGATTCAGCTTTTTGGCATGAAGCTCATACACGGTCCATGTCTCACAGGCATACAGTAGTGTGGTCAGTACAACTCCCTAGTACACCTTTAGCTTTGTGGATTGTTTGATGCCTCTCCTCTCCCACACTGACTCCCGCAGCCGTCCAAATGCCGAGCTTGCCTTGGCGATGCGTATGTCTACCTCATTGTCAATGTTCACAAATCTGGAGATTGTGTTGAGAGATATACACACACACACACACACACACACACACACACACACACATACATCTATAGTATAAGAGTACTATATAAGAAGCATGTATTTATGTTTCATTAATTCCTCACAGATTATAAGTGGTAGGGTGATTACATTAACTGCAGTAAACAGACTATTTCATGGACATAACTGCTGAAATGTTCGAAAATGCTGAGTCACATTCAACTACTTGCATGACTTAACATTTCATTTTTATTGTAAAGTGAACCACTTTGACTGTACAATGATATCAATTGTAGTGAAATAACAAGCATTTCATGCTATTATTGCATGCTGCTAATCATATTACTTGTGCTATGTTTTTACCATGGTCATAACTCAGTTTGTATGGTGAAATTTGTAGTCAGAAATATATTATCTGTATGTTACACTACCAAAGGCCTAGCAGCACTTTTCTGTATGGCATGAAAAAATGGTATTGATAATGTACTGAGGATTTCTAGAACGTTTCATATCTTTTGCAAATGTTGCATTCAGATGCACCACATAGGAAGTAGGAGGTGAAGTTATTGAAATGCATATTGTTCATTAGGTTTGCATTAATGTGACTTGCAGTGGTTAAGGCCCTGGTCTGCCTAATGATGAAAACATGATTCCGATATCATATCACTAGTAGCAATCCAAAATCTACATGTTAAACACTAAACAGTAATGGCAATTATTCCTTTCAGCTCAGACTGGACACTTATTACAGGCACAGCAACACTTGCAAGACTCTGGCCTTCCAGAAATTGACTATCTGCTGAGGTTGCCATTGCTGCAAACTTCTCAGCAGTAACTAGATCAATACCTGCTCACCTTCCCCAGCATGGTATGTAGTGCCTGTGAATGTTTCAGCTGCAGAAGTTCATTGCTGTCCATTCCAATTCCTTCTCCTTTGCAAGGCATTATTGTTTTACCATAGCTATAAATAACTGGATAGATACCTTCCCAACTGTAACAAAGGCGGTACTGCCAGCACAGCTAGCAGGAATTTTGTAAATAATTATATGTCATTTGTGAATATCAGTGTGATTCAGATACGATGTTTGCGTTCCAAATGTATTAGAGCTGTATGTCATATAAGATGGTTTGTACAGACATGTGTGTTGAAAGGGGTTTGTAAAGTACTGAGCTTAAAGATGTACCCACAGTGTGCCCTGCTGGAAGAGAACAGAAATGTACATGCACTATTGTAACTGTTTAAATGTATATTTTAACAGTGGAAACTGGAATACAAGAGGTTAACTTCAGAAAAGTAGCTGAAATTAAATTATTTTATGGCTAGGCCATAAAAAAGTTGCTGTCTTTCAGTTTTGGTGCAGCAAGGAGACACAACGTCTAAAACTAAGGAACTTTCTGTATTGTCTTGGAAGTGTTTTTACTGTTTTATGACTTCCACCATTTGCCAAAGATCTGAGGAAAAGCCCTTGTCAATCTGTTTTTGCACGTAGATGCTAAATACTGCCTGGTTCCAGCAGTGGGGGGTTTCACCTGGGATAGAGTCAGATGACAAGAAATTATGTAATTCTGCAAGTTATCCCAGCAGTAATATTTGAGATATTAATTTAAGAAGTCTCTTAGTGAGAGCAGCATTCTATAGTCTGTCTTGGACCTGACAAGAAGACCCATTCACCACACATTTGCCTTGCTCTGATGAAGTAAGTTATCTGTGGCATAGTAACGCTCTTAGATATAGTCAGGAATATAGCAAAGCTTAGCTTAGATATTTTTCTTTATCTGTTTGAGACTGTCCTGTAAATATAAATCTAGTATTGTCTTGTTCTTTTATTATTTATTATTAAATATATTTGAACCTTAGTTTGTGGCTGATCGGTTTAAGTTCTGAGAGTACTTCTATATTTATTTGGTGACACTGTGGGCCACTCCTAATAGCCTTCCTCTTGGTCAAACTACCATTAGTACTGATAGTAAGATTACACTGTAAGATTGGTCAGCCTTTGTTAAGGACCTTAAAGTGGCTGATATGGAGTGAGTGGTGGCAGTGATAACTACTTATAGTCAAGGCAGAAGGGGGCACAGTTAGTTAACCTGTGCTACCCTTTCCCAGGTGTGTGTGTGTGTGTGTGTTTGTGTAAAGCAAACCTCAAAGAGTGTGTGTGTGTGTGTGTGTGTGTGTGTGTGTGTGTGTGTGTGTGTGTGTGTGTGTGTGTGTGTGTGTGTGTGTGTCAGTTACTTGGGCAAGGACACAAAGCACTGGTTGGACAGAGAGGGTGCTGGAGGTCTTGGTTTGGTCATTCAGATGAGATCTCAACTCTATAGCTGTGCCAATGGAGAGTCTTATTGGGGATATGGAGAAAGAGGATGAAACTAGCCCTGGACTGACTGTGGTCTCTGTGTGCTCTTAAGGGAAATTGCACTTGATGCAGAGAACTGCATCTGGTAATACTGTGTGTGTACCTGTCATCATCCCTGTGTACATCCCCCACTATTGCCAGTGGTAAGGATTGAGGCTCCTTGATTACTGGTCCAGTAGTGGGCCATCACGCCAACTTTATAGCCAGAATTTAAGCATAACCATTTCCCTGTGGCACATGCTGTGTCACACCGCTTAAATTTATAGAGTTATACATTTCATTTGGTAATACACAACTTATGCAGGACAGGATAAAAAGCAGCAGAAAGGTTTGGGGAGAACAGGCCAGAATACAGGATATAACTTGAAAGGTTTACACAGCAGAAAGTGTAGAGCTATTTATCAACTATACGAGGGACATTTTTTTTCATATTGGGAGAGCTGAAGTTAAGCTGCTGCTAACCATGCAGCCATCTTGGAAAGTCAACATTATGGGGAAATCTTGCAGAAATCTTGCATTTCTTTAAAACATGCTGTACTCATGCTCGGGTTGAGTAATCCCTTCTCTTTTCTCTTATTGTTAATGTAACAAGTGAAGAAAATGTACAGACAAACTCTGACTGGTATCAGCTGGAGGTTAGGGTAACTGGCTTCCCCACCCTGTAAGTATATGAAATAAAAGAATTCAAACAAAATAAATGTAATTGAGTTGTGCAATTACTCAACTATACATTTCAAATGGTCAAACTGTCATTCTTATGGCATGGATGTCTATGGGATGAAAATGATACTGGCAAGACAGTTGTCATGGCAGCAAATGGGGAAAATCAGAAGCTGAGAACTGAGATAGAAGGGAAAATAGTGGAGCAGGTTACAGCTTCAAGCATCTAGGAGGGATGGTTGAGAAGATGGGAAGTCTGACTGAAGAGGTCAAAGTTAGAGTCAGAGGAGCTGCAGCCAAATGGCACAGAGTGTCTGGGGCAGTGTGTGAGAGAGGAATTACAAAGAAGTTGAAATATAGTGTGTAAAACAGTGGTGCAACCAGCACTACTGTATGCAGCAAAAGATAAGCAAGGAATGCATAGCGTTCAGGATGCTAGAGACAAATGGAGATGAAGTGCCTGAGCTGGGTGGTAAGATGTACACTGTGGGACAGATGAAGAAATAATGACATCAGAGCAGAGCCATAGTAGCTCCAATTGTAGAGAAGGTCAAATAAAACAGATTATGGTGGCTCTGGCACATGTGCAGGATAGCAAAAGATGATTTGGTAAAGAAGATTTGGGAGAGACAGGAAGAAGGCAAGAGAAAATGAGGACGTTTAGCAAAGAGATGGATGAACTGTGTGAGGGAAGACCTGTGAAAGAAGGCAGGAGAGTGTCACTGAACTGATAAATAGCAGCCGCTGATGTGACACCTCAACCCCATGTAGGAAAAGGGGGGTGATGAAACTGTCATAACAATAGTAAGTAGCAGTTAATAATAGTCATTGAAGATTAATGCATTTCTTTACAGAACTTTGTATAGTTATCACTCACCTCCTCCAGCGTAGCTCGCTTGATGTATTCCTGAGGGATTCCCTTTGTGTTCCCCTTGTTTACTCTCTCCTTTTCTCTGAATGTCCTATCTCTGCCCCCATTCCACCCTTAATGAAAGCCAGAATATGATGTCCGTGTAACAGCACTTTCAGACTGAATTCAAGTCTATAAAACATTTTAATAAGCTGACACAGTGCAAAATCTCATGACAAGTTCATGCTTGCTGGTTCTTGCTGAAAATAGCCAACACCATTCATAAATTTAGGTTTAGGTACAGCACAAAGATGGAACATTTCTACTTAAAACTACAGTCTTCTTTTTTCAGTTTGAATATACTGAGTGTTCACTCAGAAGGCCAAGAGCCTCTCATATAAGCGCCACTTGTTCAGAATTTTCAGATTTACTTACAGGTATAGTAAACAATACTCATGCTTTCACATTACAGATTTGTGAAGTAAAGGATTATGAATACTTCATCCTGAACAGCAGCTTCAAATTTTTGCGGGTTTTTTTTGAACGTCACTATAAGTTTGTACATTCAGTGATGGCAGATATTTAGGTACTGTAAAATTTGGAATGTACTAAAGTAGACAAAGGTCTTTTCTTTGTCTGCTCAAAGGCTGCAGGACTGTAAACATATGTATTTATTTATTTAATTATTTTTTTTATTTCATATTTGTTGACCAGAAACGTCTGACTAGGACAGAGCCTATTTCCAACGGAGGCCCAGGGAGAAACGCTTCAGATGCATATCTTTGGAATATGGGAAGAAACTGGAGTACCCAGATGAAACCCATGCAAACATACATACAGACTCTGCACAGAAGGCACCCTAGATAAGAATCAAACCAGAGAACCTCTTGCTGTCAGGTGACAACGTTAACTGCTGCACTACTGTTCCACCCAATGTTTTATAAACGTTTGTGTTTTACAAACTCCATTCACTTGAGTGCTGCAGGCATTAGAATACAACATTTAGGCTTGGATATTCTTGTGTGCTTTCATACCATTGCCTTTTACATTTTACAGAGTTTGCAACACTTAAAATTTCTTCAGTCACATGTTGAGACAAGGTAGACTACTGTGTTACAATAGTTTATTACCACATTTTGAAATTATATTTTATATCACTATAATTAGAGTTTGTATTTACATAATGCTTTAACAGAGTATTTTACACAAGCAATATTAAGACTAATACTGAATTGAACTGACATAATGTTTGACTACAGTCAGTATGTGTGCCTTTTTCCGCATGTGGGTACATGGCAACTTATCAACAAAACTTCCATGAATACACATATCCTGAAGAAAATCCACTGTTATCTCACATTGTCACTGCTATTAAATGCCCCACTTCTTTAAACTAAGCAAGAAGTGCTTTTACAGGTTGAATTCCCATATGGTGGGGGGTTGCTGTCCCACACAGAATCAAAGATTGCACAAGCTCTGGGATAAGGCATTATTTAAACCCTAGAACTCCTCTACCAACAAATGTTGCACAGCATTGGATGTTAAAAAAATAATAATTTTGATACCATCAGACTTCAACGATTGTAACTTTACTAAATTTACATCAGTGAGTTGCAAGGTTCTCTCAGCACACTACCCTGATACTGTAAGCAGCATTTTAAAGGGGAAAATTATGTTCCTCAGGAGACTAGTGACATTCCCTGTCCTTTTTTTTGTGTGTTTTTGTTTTCAAAAACTCCTTTTTTTCCCCGACAGAACACCTAACAGGACAGTATCAGGGTGATTATAAGGGACTTTGATTTACCATCTTACTCGAAGGTTAGTACTTCCCAGCTGTATAGCACTGCAGTTACCACTATATCCATCTCCGAATCAAAAGGTTGCAGTTTTTTTTTCCCTCCGGTTTAGACTGTATACATATGTCCGTGTTTAAAGTATGACTTCAGTCTAAACCTGAGAAAAAAATTGCAAGCTTTTGATTTAGAGATGGATATACTGGTAACTGACTCACATTGTAATAAAGTCAAAGATTGTACCCTGATTATGTACACAACACAAAAGAAGAATGACAGAACAGAAAAGAATAAATCCGGTTGTCATAAGGAAAGAACACCACAACCATATGAAAGAGAGAGGTTCGCAAGGCTGCATGCAAACCACTGCAGCACTGAATAGCAATACGGTACACAAGACATGGCTGGAGACCCATCCCATATATACTTATAAACCACTAAGCTGCTATATAAACATTTATGTTATGAAGTCTGGAAACCATGGGACTCTGACTAGGATGTACAGCTCATTGCATCAAACAGGATGCGCACAGTACAGCATCTGCGATTATAAGAGTGACTGTACATGAATTTATAGTGCTGTAATCAGACAGATGTGCTCTGCTCAGCTACTGCACAAAGGGCCAGCAATGCCTTCAAATCAGCAACACGTGCTAGCAACAGAAGGAAGAGAAACACAGTTTGTTAGCCAGGTTCTATGGTATCTGTCTGTGTTGGTTGGTATGCTCCCAAACAATGATGGTGTACAGCTGCTGGCATCATCAGCTCCACCAAATCATGTGTAGAGGTCACATGGTAACCTCAGACATGGAGAACATGTGCCAGTTAACATCGCTAGACCAAGATAAGGCTGCAATTGACATGGGATGACTGGACTGTGGGATCCCAAACCATCAGTCCAAGTACCATATCTACCACTACTGTCCACATCCACAAAGAACTCCTAACAACAGCCTAAGCACTACTGTCTTAAGATACAGGCTTATGACACTGTCCAATCAATCAACAGTCATTACCTTATTTGCTTATTTATTTGTTTATTTATTTGTTAACCATTTCTGGCCACAAACCTGGACAACAGGTACAATAAGACTTGTGAAATGCATAGCTACATAGAGAATATTTCTTCTTGGCCATGTCTAACCTCTTAGATCAGCCCCCACACCCCAGACATGTGATCATATTATATACAGTACACATGATGCAGAAGAAATGGATTCATGTGTACCACGTAATATTTATGCCTGAACTCATGGGGGTATTCATGTTCTGCATTCTCTGCAGGATGTATCCAAGCCACTCAGTAGGCAAACATGCACCCTGCTCATGATGGACATGATGTCCATGATGTGTCAGAACAAGGACATGTTCACTGAGACCAGGAAAAGTATTCATGCAGACTTGTGATTGCATTGTTTCTGAAGCATGGAACTATTTTGTATAATCTTAGAGTCTACAACTGAGACTTGGCTACATGCATAGATTTGCACTGATAAAGGTCACATGTCCGAACATGTTGAGTAAACACTGATGATCAGCCATGTGAACGCTCTACTTCATTATCATCCTCATTCTAACTGCCACATTTTCAGTTCACTGTTATTTTTTTGTTTGTTTTATTTATTTATTTTGAACTGATGGTGACTGGCCACCTTTCCTCCTGTTTTGTTTTCTGGCTTTCTGTTCTAAATAAAAAGCTTTGGATATTGTGCAGAATGTTTCAGACGTTTCTTGCTTCCATGCTGTGTTCCTTTCTTTCTGTACTTCTTTCTCTCTCTAGTTTTAGTACAGTATAACAACAAATATATTGAATGCCTATATTATTCCATGACTGATCCATGTACAGTGGCTATAGCACCTAGCCGTAGTTAACAGATTATTATGACAGCCTTCCTTAACTGTTAATTGTTGCAGCACTGAACACAATCAGCATTATTAAAACATTTCTGTTTTACTAACTGATATGATTTCATGCAAACAATGTTGCTGCCATTTTTGTTACTTTGTAGTGGAGGCTTGCTGTGCCACAAAAACTGTCGTGTGTATGCAGACAGAGATCATATGTTTTTTATTCATTTGTTTATATTTACACAACATTTCGCAATACATTGCACAAAATATTTTGATGTCCAGATGTGCCACACAAGCTCTTCATAAGAATTCTCTGTCAGCCTGTAACTTTAACATAATGTTCCTTATGTGTCCCTGGGGATATTTGTTAAATTATAAAGCATGCTAATAATATAGACAAACACACTGTATTTTAAGGGAGTCATCTCTTGTAGTCTGACATTGTCATTTCATTCCTTGGTGGATGTTACACAATGTGAGCCTTACTTGTTTTACTTTCACATGTACATTATCCTGGCTTTTAAACTTCAAACATCTTAACATATATAACACAATGTCTTGTGTTTGGGTTTATGATCTTGTTAGTTGCTTGTAGTCATATGCAGTTTATTTTACTGGCTTGTGTTTCCTGCCGTTTGCTTTTTCCAGATTATGTTGACAATGTTTATTTTCATGCCTTGTTTGTATCACTGTACACCCAGCCATCCACCCAAAGTATGGTGAAGAGTATTACATCAAGGATATACGTGGCACATCAAAGCTGCTGACTCACTTATTTCTGTATTACATTGCCTCTTCCTGGGTTTAAAGTGAAAAAAAAATTATTATTATTATTATTGAAGTGTGATAAGAGACTTTGGGACACAGGTGGACAGTAGTCTCTCCTTTGATAATCACATCGCCACAGTAGTCAGGAAATCCTTTTACGTGGCACATCTCATCACAAAAGGTTTCTCATAGGTAGGTACTAGGCTATCTGCCTGAAGGCATGTATAAGCCGAGCCAGAGTGTGTCGGCTTTCACCGCCCCATTGATTAATTAACTGATCCTCTGTCAAGCAGAGCCAATGAATTGATCCCAGGGGTGTATTTTCTGTTACCCATCCACTCGTCAAGGTTTCTCTTGAAGAGTGTTAGTGAGGGGCTCTGCCTGATGTAATTTGGAATTTTGTTCCAAAGCATGAGGAGTCTCTGTGACAGGAAGCTATCCCTCCAGCATGTTCTATTTATTGTTGTAGTGAGGTTTAGCTCACTAGAGTGCATGGCTCGCAGTGACTTGGATTTCCTTAGGTGGAGCATATCCATCAATTCTGAGTTGGACATGGCTTTGTAAGTCAGGCAGAGATCACCTCTGAGTAAGCGATATGTCACTGAGTACAGCCGGAGTTTTTTCAGTCGGGTTGCATAGGACATATTTAAAGAAATGTTTAGATACTAATGTAGTCCCTATGGGGCTAAGGTTTTTCAAATACCCAATGGGTATTGAGTTGGATAATGAAAACAATGTGTGAATGTTCAAAAATGTTTGATGGGTTTGGGTTTACCTTTATGCGATTCATTGTGGAATGCAATGATAAAAAAATATGTATTTTAATGAATGAACTGGAAGCACTAAATGAGACTATTGTTAATGATTTATTGTATGACGACTTTGAATATTGTTTGAATACACAGTATGCCTGGGTGCAGAACCAGGTAGATAAGCAATTTGAGAGAAAATGTAGGAAGTCTCAAAGAGATTTGGATCAATACACTAGGGGGCAGGCATATAGGTGGGAACAAAAGGACTTTAATAAAGGAAAGGTACATTACAAAAATGTGAAAAGTACAAGGGAAGTTAGTACTAATGAGTACCAGTATGGTGGACACAACTTTAGGGATAAATTTGATGATTTTTTTAGGGGAAGAGAGGGAGAAGGGAGATACCTACAATGGGCCAAATCATTGGCACCGGAGAGAAAATATAAGCAAAGGGGGAAAGGAGAGGGATACAAGGATCAGTATCCACAGGTAGGAAAGAAGGGATAGTGAAGGTGAATAACATCACTAGTGAATACAATCAGTTTTTTATACACAACTACACTCATTTAGAGTTGAAGGAAGAGCACTTCACCCGGTTTAGTAAAGGAATGAAATATGTGCCAGTTAAGAAGTTCAAAGTAGAAGATTACATCATTGATTTTAAGAAATATTTAAGGAAACTGAATTTAGCAGTGTTATTTCACAACAACATAACCAAGGGGGAAAAAAACAAGGAGTTTAAGAAAAAAAGTGTATACACCCCACCCCGAAACGCCACTTTAGGTATATATGAAAAATTGGTAATTGAGGAGATGTATGCCTATAGCAACAAGGTAAACAGAAACAAAGTGAAATACAATTTGAGTAGTAAAGAGGCAACAGTATTGAGAGAGTTACAAGGTAATAAAATGATAAGAATAATGAAACCTGATAAAGGGGGAGGGGTGGTCTTATATGATCAGGAAGAATATAAGAATAAAATCAATGGAATTCTTCTTAATTCAGGGAATTATAGTATTTCATCCTTAAATGAGGTGAATATAGGATACAACAAAATTAATTTATATTTGGAAGATCTGTTAATAGATGGAAGAATCAGTATAGACTTGTATGAATATCTTAAAGTGGAATTTCCCATTATAAGTACCATGGTAGGTATACCTAAGATCCACAAAGAATTGCAGGACCCCCCCATTCCACCCAATTATTTCTGGGAATAGGTCAAAAACATTTAATTTTGGAAAAGTAGTGGATGCTTGGTTAAAACCTTTATACTCCTCCATCAAGCATATTATTATAGATTCCTGGGACTTCCTTGGAAGGCTCAAGAATGAGATGTTAACATCAGATGCTGTATTGGTCACAATAGATGTGGTAGACTTGTTCTCCAGTATCCCACAGGGGGATGGATTGTTCAGATTGGAAAATTGTATGAAAAAATTAAGTAATTTCACGTGGGATAAGACAGGACTTATTTTGGAATTTATGGAATTAATTTTGAAACATAACTATATCCTTTTCGAAGGAGAATATTATATTCAAACGAAGGGAGTGGCAATGGGGGCAGCTTGTGCCCCTATTTTTGCCAACCTTTACCTTTATGATTGGGAGGAAGAACATATATTTAGAAGTAAGTGGTATCATGAAATGACCTGTTATTATCGATTTTTGGATGATATTTTTTTGATTTGGAAAGGTAATAGAGAAGAGCTTGAAGAATTCAAAGAATATCTGAATACGAGGTGTAGTGACTTGAAATTTACTTTCAATGTTGATCCTATTACTATGGCCTATTTAGATACACGGATTACAGTGGAAGAAGGGAAAATTAAAACTAGAATTTATAGGAAAGAGACCTTTAGTAATGGGTATTTAGAATACACCAGTTGTCATCCTATGAGTGAAAAAAAAGAGTATAATTAAGGGGCAATGCATCAGGGCTGCTAGGATGACATCAGATTATCTCGATTTAGTAAACGAACTACAAATTATAGGAAATATGTTCATCCAGAGAGGATACCCCAGATGGTTAGTTAAAGATGTAACTAGTTATGTAAAGAGTGAATGGGGTAGGAAATACGTACCCCTGGTGGGGAAAGGACCTTTAGTTAAAGTGAGCAACATGGAAGTAAATGATAGGGGGAATAACACTGAATACACTAGAGCTTGCATATTACAACACACACCATGGATCTTAAATATCAAAAATATCATTACAAATAATTGGAATATATTAAAGATGGACAAAAGAGTTATGGAAATAGTTGGGGAAACACCCAGATTTGTATCAAGGAATGGGTATAATATGAAAAATGAATTGCAAATGAAAAAGGAGATCAATGGAAGGAAAACAGAGATGAAAGGGACAACAAAATGTGGCACTTGCAATCAATGCAGGTACATTATCTCAGAGAGTAGTATAAAGTTGGAAGATGTCAATTGTACAGAGATACTATATAGGAAAGGGAATTGTAGAACGCAGCACTTAGTGTATTTGGCCAAATGTTCAAAGTGTCCTTGTTATTATGTGGGGAAGACCGACAGAAGTCTTAGGGAAAGAATATATGAACATTATTACAAAATAAATAAAAAAGATACTAACAATGCTCTCTGGAGACATTTAGCAGAGAGTAACAATTGTAGTATTTTTTATTTTGGTATTATAGATATAGCTACATTAAATCCCAGGGGTGGAAACATCAGTAAGAAATTGCGGGAGTTGGAAACTAGATGGCAAATTAAATTAAATGCATCAACTCGGCCAGGGTTGAATGATCATATATCTGTAAAGCCAATTCTGGAGAATATAAGGTAGTTAAGACAGGTCGGTCTAGGGAACAAAATGTGTGATGAGTCACACTTTGATATTATTGTATACATTAGGTATAAGATACTTACACATTATGTATTGGTCATACAAAGAGAAGTAGAATGAATTTTATAAATATTAAGTTATTTTCATTTTTATTCTTGTGAATATGGGTTTCCTATAGAGGAATATGGTAATGGAATGAAATTGTTTTACGAAATGGCACACTGGCACTTTAAAAGTTTATTGCAATCAATTATATGATTGATGACAAGATGTATTTAAACTAGAAGGATATCGTAAGTTATTGTTCTGAAGAAGTCTAAGTGTTTTAGATGAAAGCGCTTAACTATATGTGTTTTAATAAAAGAGAGTGATTTTATTCAAACTCTTTAAGTGTCAGTGCTTCGGGTCTGTGCTTGTGGAAACAGACTGTGTGTTTGATTACATTGTCGACTGGTTCCAGTATTTATTGTTTATTGCATAGGACATATGTTTGAGAACAGTAATCCTCTTGGTGAGGTACTTTTGTGGTCTTTCCAGCTGTTGGAAGTGTCTTGTGAGGTACATCCCAAATGGGGCATTGTCCTCTATGATGGGTCTAATGAGTGATGAGTAGAGGGGCACTATAACCTCTTTATTTATAGATGTGAACCCTTTAGTAATTAGATGGGCCACACAGAAGTATTTCTTAACTACTTTGGCAATATGATTGTCAAAGGAGAGATTACTATCTACCTGGGTCCCCATATCTCTTATTACCTCTTCTGTATTAAGTGGGCTGCCACCTATGTGGTAATTCGTGGGTGTTTTGTTTTTCCCAAATGGGATGACTATGCATTTTTTGGCATTTAGCTTGAGGCCATGACTTTGACACCAGGTGTCCGTCTCAGTAAGGCCCTTTCGGAGGATGTCTGTGTCAGCCGGAGAGTTAGTTATGGCTCCCAGTTTGTAGTCATCAATGAACTTGGTTAGCCATAGTCCTCCTGTGTTTGTCTGTACTTCTGAGAAGTATATGCTGAACAGTAGGAGTCCCAGGACCAAGCCTTGTGGGACACCACTTGTGACTGGATTAGAGTCGGACATGGAGCCCGCTATTCTTACCATGTGAGTTCTGTCTGTAAGCCAGTTGGCAACCCATCTTGTGACATAGGGGTTTATGTTCAGGCTGGTGAGTTTTTCTGTAATACCCGAGTGGGGAATGGTGTCGAAAGCCTTGGCGAGGTCAGGGTAGGCTGTGTGAACCATCTTTCCCTCGTCTATGGCCTTGTTGACTGTCTCGAAGAAGTCAACCAGGTTTAGTAGGCATGATCTGCCCTTAACAAAGCGGAACTGGGTCGGGTCAAGTGTTTGGAGGTTCCCAATGTCTTTGTTAATGAGTTCCATGATGATGCGCTCCATAGCCTTGCAGACCAGGCTAGTCAGGCTTATGGGGCGATAGTTACCAAGGTCAGTTGTGGCCCCTCCTCTGTTGAGAGGAATAACCTTTGCTGTGCACCATTCTATGGGCACATAGCCTGTGGAGAGGCTGAGGTTGAACGGCGTGTTTAGGTGGGGGGTTAGTTTGTTCTGTAGTTCATGCAAGACACAGCCTGCGACACCATCTGGTCCCATTGATGCTGTGTTTTTGGCTTTTGAAAGGGATGTTTTCACCTGTGCGTCTGTGATTTTTGGGATACTACACTTTTCCGGTATTGTTGTGGGCCCTTTTGGAGGTGAGAGGGGGGATGAAGTTTGCACTGAATCTATCTGCCAGGATGTTGGCGATATCAGTAGGTTCAGTATATTTTGTGCTATTTTGCACTAGTTCAGTGCATATCTGTGAGTTGCCACTTAGATTCTTAACATAGCTAAAGAAGGCTTTGTGGTTATCATTTGAATCCTTGGCTATTTTTCTTTCGAAGTTAGCATTGGATGATTTCATGAGGGACCTCTGTTTCTTACTGATACTGATCAGGGATGTCTTTCCTTCTTGGGATTTGCTTTTTTTCTGAACTAGTTTCCTCCTTCTATGTTTATTGCAGGGGTCCACCAAACTGGTTTCCTTCTCTTAGAGGAGTGAGTCTTGGTTTTGCTAGGGATGGCATGATCCATGCATCCTTGCAGGTGCTCATAGAGTGCATTTGTAAAGGTTTCTGCATCTTGGGCAGCATTATCCTTTAGCGTGGAGGCTGTGAAACTTACCACCTCGGTCTAAAGTAAGATGAAGTTTGCTTTAGAAAAGTTTTTTACTGTGGTTTCCTTAGTTGGGGGTGGTGGTGGGGTGTGGACATCCAGAGTGATTAGTTTATGGTCTGATCTAACCAGTGACGGGTTGACCTCTGGTGTGGAACACCTGTCGCCCATATTGGTGATGACCAGGTCCAATATGTTTTCACCTCTGGTAGGGGAGTTTACCAGCTGATCTAGGGCATTTGAGTTAATGAATTCCAGGAAGCGCTGGGCCTGGGAATTTGTACTCGAGTAGTTTTCCCAGTGATTGGTAGGGTAATTGAAATCGCCCAATATCAGGGTGTTTGGTAGGACCTTCATGTTTTCCAGTGTCTCCAGAAAGGTGGAGTGGTGGTCCTGGGTCATGGAGGGTGATCTGTAGCAGGTCACAATTTGCATTGTAGATTTGCCCGATGGAAGTTGCACATGGATGATCTCAGAGATATCATGCTGCGCCACTAACCTGGAGGTGTAGGTATCCTTGATGAATATGGATACACCCCCTCCTTTTGTGTTTCGGTCCATGCTGTGTGGCCGAAACGTGTGGTATGAGTTGTAGTCCGGTAGTGCTGGGGTGCTCTCTGGAGCCTTGAACCAGGTTTCAGTTACTGCACAGATGTCAATGTTCTCCATACTGAGGAGTGCTTCGTGCGCGTGCATTTTGAGATTTAAACTCCTGGCATTGAGTAGCATAACCCTCGATTTTTTGTTAATTGTGCTGTTTATGTAGGTGGGTTTGACTTTTGAGCCTTGTCTAAAAAAGGCACTATGGGGCAGCAAGAACCTTGGCCAGTATTCGAAAGCCTAGGGGTGACAGGTACAAGCCATCTCTTGTGAAGCAATGCGGCTTGTCGAGCATGTCATCCCAGGCTGACAGACACTGGATCCCCTTTGAATGACACCAGAAGCTTAGCAAGTTGTTGAAATTGATCATCTTTTCTTTATACTGAGGTATCATTCTTGGTGAGGGCAGGATGCTACTCAGGGTCAGGGTCATACCAGCCTGGGCTACATGATCAGAGAGCTCTTCCATGTCTCTTTTCATGTAGTCCAGGGAGGTACGTCTCAGGTCATTCACGCCAACATGAACATGACAGAGTCATATTTGTACTTGTTCTGGAGTGACCTGAATGCTTGTGTTATGTGGTGGATTCTGGCTCCCGACAGGCAGCTAACAGTAACCTTCTGCTTGTCCAGCCTAGTGAGTGGGACATCAGTGTGCCCGACTATAAAGTCACCTATTACTAGTGTGTTAGGTATGTTATTTCGCCTTAAGGGCTGTGATTGTGCGGCACACTGATTTTGTGTTTTATGTGTTGTCTGGTTTGTGACTGGAAGTGCAGGTTGTTTGGGTGTCTGCTTTGGAGGTCTCTTGATGCTTTTGCAGGTTTTTTTTTAGAGCCTCCGAGTATGATTTTGTGTATTTATGTGTATTTTTTGCCAGTGCTGTTTCAGTAGGTCTGTGTGAGGCTGGAGTTGTGGTGCAAGTGTTAACCTTCTCCTCTTGACTGTCTGTTCCAGTCTTGGGTGGAGACAACTTAGCTTTCAGTTTGGCTGTATAATTGCATCTCTCACATATGTTCGTGTTTTGTGGTAGGAGGAGATGGTTGTTTGTGTACATGAGGCAGTTATAACATTGCCTCAGGATACCCAGATTCACCAGCTGGACTGGAGAGTGCACCTGAAGTTGCCTTTTGGTCATGCCTGAATGGTAGGGTGAGCTGCTTAGTCGCTTGGTTGGTGAGGGGTGAATAAAGAGCCTTGCCCTGCTGGGCAATCAGTATCAGGGTATATTAGTGCTTGCTATTAGGTCTGAGCAAGTGCTGGGCTGTAAGATGTTTTTTTGAGTGGTTAGATTGAGAGTTAGACTAGTTTAAAGGGAAAAACTCAAGAGGAGACTTAGTGGAGCCGGGAATAATTTAACCGTAGCTAACTGGCACTGCCTGGTGCGCAAAACCATGCAAATGCAGTTTTTATAGTAAGGAAATGAAAGAGATAGAAATTAGCCCAAAATGGCCAATAAACTACTAACTTCTGGGCTGGAACCACTCTTCCAGGGACAGATAGGTTGCTCAAAGCTCCCCTCTCTCACAGATGAACAGAGAAACTTCCTTCTATCCAAGTACGGTATGGGCAACTCAGAAACTAGTATCACAGCCCTGAATTCAGCACTAGCCTGAAAACTGGACTATACTAGCTTAGAAAGGTGAGAAACAAGGAATTTTTTTTGTTTGTTTTTTTGAAAAGATAAGCAAAAAACAGTAAAAAATACACTTAAAACAGCTTTAAATGACTACAAATGATCAGAAAAGGCTATCACACTTTAGTGTGTAGCCTACAACAGTTAAACAAATTATTTAAACAAAAAACAACTTTTTAAAAGTGCAGGCAGTCAAATAAGTACAATATGTGAAAAAAACAAGCTTTTAAATCACAATAAATGCTGGTAAAGCTGTGTTTAGGCAGAAAACAGTTATGTACAGCAAGAAAGTACAGAAAACTGATACTTAATCACTCCAAAGTCTCTCTCCTAAGCTAGAAGGCTTGTGTCAGTCTAAGGCTTTCTAGTGCTACCCAGTAGGTTAGTTACAGGAAGGATGGGAAACAAGCGCAGATGTGGTATTTTAAACCAGAAAGTTGAAAGAGACGGACAAACTGTCCAAATGGTCAATAAACTACAATTTCTGGGCCAAGAACCTCTCCTCTCATGGTAGACAGGCTATCTAGTGCTTACCACTCCCACTGATAAGCTAGAAGGCTTTCCTCCAACACAGAAAGGCTTGCGGGACTCAGAAGCTTACCAACAGTCCTGGATACAGCAACTCTGTATCTGGACTTGGCTAGTTACAGGAAAGGTGGGAAATAAGCGCAAGTGTGGCTTTTAAACCAGAACTTTGAAAGAGATGGGAAAAAACTGCCCAAACGGACAATAGCTACAATTCCTGGGCCAGGAACCACTCCTCTTGTGGTAGATAGGCTACCTAATGTTTACCACTCCCACTGATAAGCTAGAAGGCTTCCCTCCAACACAGAAAGGCTTGGGGGGCTCAGAAGCTTACAAAGAGTCCTGGAAAACAAGAAATCTGTACCTGGACTAGACTAGTTACAGGAAAGGTGGGGAACAAGAATAAACATAGGCTTTTAAGCCAGAAAGTTGAAAGAGATGGAAAACTGCCCAAAAGGCCAAATAAACTACAATTTCTGGGCCAAAAACTCACTCTTCCCATGGAGGATAGGCTACCTAGTGCTTACCACTCCCACTGATAAGCTAGAAGGCTTTCCTCCATCACAGAAAGTCTTGGGGGCTCAGAAGCTTACTAACAATCCTGGATACAGCAACTCGGTAACCGGACTAGGCTAGTTATAGGAAAGGCGGGAAACAGGCACAAGTACGGCTTTCAAGCCAGAAAGTTGAAAGAGATAGAAAAAAAAAACTGCTCAAACAGCCAATAGCAACAATTTGTGAGCCAGGGACCACTCCTCTTGTGGTAGATAGGCGACCTGATGATTACCACTCCCACTGATAAGCTAGAAGGCTTCTCTCCAACACAAAAGGGCTTGGGGGGGGCTCAGAAGCTTACCAACATTCCTGGATACGGCAAATCTGTATCTGGACTTGACTAGTTACAGGAAAGGCTAGAAACAAGCTTAGAATTTTTTTTTTGTTACAGAAAATCAGCTAAAACAGCAGTAAATACAGTTAAAATTGTAGTGCAGTGCAGGCCAGCACACCTGAGCATGTAGAAACACTACGGCAAATACAGTTCAAATAAATGCAATTAAATTAACAAATGACTAAAAAACAAGTGCAGAAATCAGTAAATTAGAAGGCTACTAACAAGCAGTAATAAGTGCAGAGTAAGAGCGACTGAACAGATAAGAGCACGCAGAAGAGCAACTAAGAAAGTTACAGTAAGAGCAGAGGAATAAGATATATATATATATATATATATATATATATATATATATATATATATATATATTTGTTTTCTTTTTTGATGGAAGCTACAGGGGTTGTCCTTCCCAAATGCTCTCTTTGTACACAGTAGGAGTGCCTGAAGTCAGAATATGATCTCACTGCACTCAGTTGAGTGAGCACATGAGATGGGCCCAGAAGGAGTATCTAAATACAAATCTACAAGAGAGGCGGGCAATTTCAAAGCCACCAGCATTAACACCAAAACAAGAACAGGGAGTGTGGGTGGGGAACTAACTGTAGAGAGATGGCCACAACTTCAATTGAGTTAATATTCAGTGAAAAACACAAATAAATAAATGAAATACAGTACTATATGCAAAAGAGCAGATAAAAGTGTATACTTAAATTCACTTATACATCCAGCTGATTTCGGATAGATGTTAGCCGGCCAAAGCTCTGATATTAAGCAGAGATAACTCAAAATGTACCACTTCTATAAGGCAAGACAGGATGTCAGTGATGAGCTGAAACTACCCCCCACTGCAATCAATGGCTACACAGAAATTCTAAAAAGTACTCTGTAGAGAGACAGCCACAACTTCAATTGAGTTAATATTCAGTGAAAAATACAAATAAAATTAAATTCACTACTATATGCAAAAGAGCAGATAAAAGTGTACTTAAATTCACTTATACGTCCAGCTGATTTCAGGTAGATGTTAGCCGGCCAAAGCTCTGATATTAAGCAGAGATAACTCAAAATGTAGATAGGCTACCTAGTGCTTACCACTCCCACTGATGAGCTAGAAGGCTTCCCTCCAACACAGAAAGGCTTGAGGGGCTCAGAAGCTTACCAGCAGTCCTGGATACAGCAAATCTGTATCCAGGACTTGACTAGTTACAGGAAAGGCTAGAAACAAGCTTAGAATTTTTTTTTTTGTTACAGAAAAGCAGCTAAATCAGCAGTAAATACAGTTAAAATTGTAGTGCAGGCCAGCACACCCGAGCGTGTAGCAAAATACTGCAAATGCAGTTCAAATAAATGCAATTAAATTAACAAATGACTAAAAAACAAGTGCAGAAATCAGTAAATTAGAAGGCTACTAACAAGCAGTAATAAGTGCAGAGTAAGAGCAAGTGAACAGATAAGAGCACGCAGAAGAGCAACTAAGAAAGTTACAGTAAGAGCAGATGAATAAGATATATATATTTTTTCTTTTTTGAGGGAAGCAACAGAGCAGGATTAAGAGGCTACAGGGGTTGTCCTTCCCAAATGCTCTCTTTGTACACAGTAGGAGTGCCTGAAGTCAGAATATGATCTCACTGCACTCAGCTGAGTGAGCAAATGAGACGGGCCTAGAAGGAGTATCTAAATACAAATCTACAACAGAGGTGGGCAATTTCAAAGCCACCAACATTAACACCAAAACAAGAACAGGGAGTGTGGGTGGGGAACTAACTGTAGAGAGACGGCCACAACTTCAGTTGAGTTAATATTCAGTGGAAAACACAAATACATAAATGAAATACAGTACTATATGCAAAAGAGCAGATAAGTGTACTTAAATTCACTTATACGTCCAGCTGATTTCAGGTAGATGTTAGCCGGCCAAAGCTCTGATATTAAGCAGAGATAACTCAAAATGTACCACTTCTATAAGGCAAGACAGGATGTCAGTAATGAGCTGAAACTACCCCCACTGCAATCAATGGCTACACAGAAATTCTAAAAAGTACTCTGTAGAGAGACAGCCACAACTTCAGTTGAGTTAATATTCAGTGAAAAACACAAATAAATAAATGAAATACAGTACTATATGCAAAAGAGCAGATAAAAGTGTATACTTAAATTCACTTATACATCCAGCTGATTTCGGATAGATGTTAGCCGGCCAAAGCTCTGATATTAAGCAGAGATAACTCAAAATGTACCACTTCTATAAGACAAGACAGGATGTCAGTGATGAGCTGAAACTACCCCCACTGCAATCAATGGCTACACAGAAATTCTAAAAAGTACTCTGTAGAGAGACAGCCACAACTTCAGTTGAGTTAACATTCAGTGAAAAACACAAATAAATAAATTAAATACAGTACTATATGCAAAAGAGCAGATAAAAGTGTACTTAAATTCACTTATACATAGTCGGCCAAAGCTCTGATATTAAGCCTCCAGGATAAAAGCGGTCATTGTTCCCCTCTGCACATCACTAATTAGACCCATTATGGAGTACAATGCCCCATTTGGTATGTACCTCACAAACCATCTACAACAACTGGAAAAGCCACAGAAATACCTCACAAAGAGGATTACCGGCCTCAAACAGATGCCCTACGCAGACCGTCTGAAAAAACTCCAGCTTTACTCTGTCGCATATCACCTACTCAGAGGCGATTTCTGCCTAACATACAAAGCTATATCAAACCCAGAGCTGTTGGACATGCTTCACATAAAGAAATCCCAATCCCTACCAGCTACATGCTCTAGGGACCTAAACCTTGTCACCACAATAAACAGAACATGCTGGAGGGATAGATTTCTGTCCCAGAGACTTCCCATACTCTGGAACAAACTACCTATCTATATCAAACAAAGCTCCTCATTAGCACTCTTCAAGAAAAATCTTGATTGCATGGGAGATAGGAAATTCACCCAGGGGATCACTTTTGTGGCTCTGCTTGACAGGGGCAAAGGAAAATAATTTTCTTGGGTGGCAAAAGCCAGGGTACCGTTTGGCTAGGCTTATATAGGCCCTAGGGTCAATAGCTTAGTACCTACCTTTGAACCTATGAACCTATTAGTTTTATTACCAAATTTAGTACATAATTTGTTTAATTGTCTTGCTGCTTGATCCTGTTAAAATTGCTGTTTTGCAGTTTGAATATACTTTCTGCATGTGCTTTTGGCCTGGATTGTACGGATGGAACTGACCACCAACTGGTAAAATCAAACAGAAAAACAACCAGGCTTTTCTCAAGATTTTCTTTCCTGACACGGCTGTTGAGCTAACTGACCATATTCCTGCTAGCCCTACACTCTTTGTTCAAGGGTACCTCTTTACCTTCCTCTAGTCCTTATGCACCTCTCTGCTGTGCAGTGACTGATGAAAACCTCCAGAAGTGGATCTGTAAGTACACTGGTTATATTCCTAAAAACCTGCACAGCCAGCCTGTGTAGCCCTTGTACCTTCCCTTCCCTTATTATACCCATCTCCTCTTCATCTGCTCCCTCTCCGTCATGATGGGATCATTCCAATGTGTTCTTAGTTTCTTTTGCTTGCTCTCTCTTTTCCATGACTTCCTTCTAATCATTACTACGAGTAAATATTTAGGACAGCACAGTGGTGCAGCGATAGCATTGTCGCCTCACAGCAAGAGGTTCTCCAGTTTGATTCTCAGCTAGGGTGCCTTCTCTGTGGAGTCTACATGTCCTCCCTGCATTAGTGTGGCTTTTGTCCAGGTACTCCGGTTTCCTCCCACATTACAAAGACATGCATCTGGAGTGTTTCTCCCGGGGTATCTGGTGAAAAATGGCTTTGTTCCAAGTCAGTCTTTCCCAGTAAACAAATGTTAAATAAATAATAAATAAAATTACTCAGCCTGTCCATGTTTACCCTCCTGTATTACTTTCTACAATATACCTAAACAGTAAATAAATAATTATTCCCCTACCTGATCCCTGCTGCCAGCTCATTTAATCTGTCAGCCTTTGCTGTGCTCATTTATTTTGTAACTCTTCAGGTTGCCTCCCTCACCTTCCCTGTTCTGCCTTCTGCCCCTCATATGACCTCACTTTTGCTAAGCACTAGTTGGCCGTTATCACTTAACCACCCTGCCTTCCTCCTCTTATTATTGTTTTTCCTCTTCCTCAGATGTTTGTGTCTTGCCCTACACATTCCATCTCCGACCCTTTTTCATGCCTTTTTTACTTTGTTGATTTGTTTTAGTCCCTTAACTTATCTTAAACCCTCCCCTCAACTCAGCATTACCTAACCTGTGATATCCCACACTAATGTCTATGTTTTTGGTTTCTCTATCTTTCTCCAAATCTAAGCCATAAAGTGACTAATATTGCCTTCACTTGGACATCTCTTATGCCTTCTAACATGGTTTGAACCTCGTTCAGAATTCTATGTTTTCTCCATCTCTTATCCCTTTCAACATGGTTTGAACCTCGTTCAGAATTATGTTTTTTTCTCATACAACCACACATCAGTTTGTTGAGTCCTTCAAGATCCAGCACCTCAGTTATCTCCTCTACCTCTTGACACTATAGCTTTGGATCTGACTCTGCTTCTAGCAGATTCATTTCCAGTAAGAATACTGCTCAAACCTGAAAAAGGAAGCCGGCAAGACGATAAACCTCAGCAGATGCACCAATTCCAGACAGAGTGATGCTGATAAACTGCAAGTTAAAATTTTATTTTAAGCTCAACAATAATAGGCTTTTGTCAAGAAATTACTCTCCCCTGTACAAGGGGTACGATTAATCCTCTCAAGAAATGACCAGGAGTCTTTAGAAATGTGGGACTCACTGGACACATACTTTTTCAAAATCGTGCCCACCACCTTCGCCCCAGCGTAAGTCACACTGCCCCTTGCACTCACCAATTGGTGCATGGGGGGGGGGTCATGCACATTCTTATGAATCATAAGGTGGTATAATTTCTTGACCATCGATGTTATTGATTTGTACTCTTCCATCCCTCATTCCATAGTGTTAGAATGGACTGAAGCTATCATGACCATTAAACAGGCACCTGCTGGGGACATTCTGATGGTGAGGGAGTTATTGGACATCATTCTGACCTGTAATTTTTTCTCCTTTAACATTCGTTGGTTCCACCAATTAATAGGGGTCCCTATGGGGTCTCCTTGTGGGGCCAGCGTTGCTAATTTGGTGATGACTTACTGGGAGAGAGAGTTTGTTTTCCCTAATCCTATCATTTAGGAGAAAACCCTGCTTTACACTAGATTCTTGGATGATATTTTTATCATCCTACAGGGGGAGAGGGAAGTGGCTGAGACACTGTTAGATAGTTTTAATACCTCCACCAGTTTTTTGAAATTTACATTCAATTTTTCTAAGGAGAGGATCTCTTACTTAGATGTGGAGTTATTTAAGGATATCCCTCTAGGTTGTTTTACTGCCAAAATTCATCGTAAAGTAACTTTTTCTAACAGTTATTTACATTTTGAGAGCAGTCACCCCTTCCATCAGAAGAGGTCGATAGTAAAGGGGCAGTTGGTGAGGGTGGCGAGGATGGTGTTTAAGTTCAGCGATGTCCTTGAAGAATGTGAGTTTATTCGTGGCCTTTTTTTGAACAGGGGATACCCGGACCATCTCATATCAGAATTGGTCAAGGAAGTTTGCAGTAAGAGGAAAAATGGGTTCTACGTACCAATTTTGGGCAATAATGTAGCACCCCAGAACCCCGAGCCATCCCATATGCAAGCCCATGTGAATTACCTTTGCAGTTTTATTACAACTTTCACTGTTGATGCAGGGAACATTTCCTGCATCATAAAGAAAAATTGGAGTATTTTACGATTAGACATGCAAGGTAACTCACCTTTTGAGATTACACCCAAGGTGGTGTTTAGGAGGGGGTTGAATCTGAAGAGTATTCTACAGATGAAATCGAACCATGCCCCGGTTAGGGGGATGTACAAATGCAATATGTGTAAATACTGTAGGTTTATTAAAGCAGGGACCTTTTTTAGTATTAGGGAGACCAAATACCCCATCAGGGGTAGATTTAACTGTGCCAGTTCACATGTGGTATATTTGGCTAGGTGCTCTTCATGCCCGGTGTCTTATATAGGAAAAACTGACAGGAAACTTCAGGAACGCCTTTATGAACACCTTTATGCCATCAAAAAAGAGAAGATGGAGAATGCGCGTGCCAGGCATGTTAAGGAATACCAGGGTCATGAATTTACTTTTTCAGTCCTTGATCAGGCAGTTCCTTCCAATAGTGGGGGGTCCAGATACATTACTTTTAGAACAAAAGGAATTAATTTGGCAGCTAAAACTAGAAGCTTATCATTATCCAGGCTTAAATGGAATGTTATCCATTTCCTGTATTTTAAAATTAAGAAGTTTGGTTAGGTAATTTTATTGTATTTATTTTTGTAGATTGCATCCATTTTAATTTCTTCATCTATTTTTTTTATCTATTTCAGCATGGCGTATGGATATTCCTTTTACTGCTTGTTCAGTAAGGTTGAGTCCTCAGGGAAGGGTTTGAGCAGGTGTTGTGAATGTATTGGCTTAATTGCAAAGTAGTCATGTGATTTATGAGCTTTTTATTAAGGTGTAAGCTGGAATGTGTTTTGTTTTTCTGATGAAGTTGGTGTGGGACACTGACGAAAAGCCTATTATTGTTGAGCTTAAAATAAAATTTTAACTTGCAGTTTACCAGCATCACTGTATCTGGAATTGGTGCATCTGCTGAGGTTTATCGTCTTGCTGGCTTCCTTTTTCAAGAATACTGCTCCCCTTACCCCACTTCTTCATTGTCTCATCATCTTCTGTTAGTGTGGCTGGGGGTTGTTATACTAGATCCATCCCACTAGGCACTTTTACATTTTACCTCTATTTTAACTGGTAGGCTGGTTAGCCTAGGATCTGACCCTCATTACTTTGTTGACCTCCTATCCTACCTCCCAGACTCCGTGCACTGCAAAGCAAGAGCACCAGCCATAATCCAAGTCACTCTTGTTTGTTACACTGCTATATTCTATGGCAGTTTTCTCACCTTTCTTAATACCTAAATACTTAGTCCTGTCTTCAGCTTCTGTATCATCTCTTCCCCCTTCCCATCTTTGTTTAAATGTGCAGTCATGGAGATGTACATTCCAATCTCACTTTTAAACTTCACTCTCTCTTCTGGGCTACCCCAGCATGGAATTGCTGTTCCTACGAATTCTACTGCCAGCCTCAAGCCCTTTTCATTGTGTACTGTCAATCATTATTCTCCCAATGATTGGCAGTGCCAGTCATTATACCCCCAATCCTCTTTTTTGCCAGCATTCTGCCTGTTGGCCCAGGTAGCACTTCTGGGAATGCTACATCCAATGCCGTATAAGATCTCTCCAACAGGTCTTTAGCCTTGATTCCTGGCTTCTTTGACATGTCATTGATGCCTGTGTGTACATCATGAAGTATCTACCCTTCCCCTTGGTGACCACCTTGTTCCCTTCTTTCTATGACATACTAAAAGTACACCTAAAGATGGGTTTCATTATAACTTGAGCTCTCCTAAGATCTTAAATCCCCATATTTTGAGTTTCCAGTCACCAAAATAATCTCTGTTTTTATATATATATATATATATATATATATATATATATATATATATATATATATATATATATATGTCTCTCTGTCTGTCTCTCTCTCTCACTCTCTCTCTGTCTCCCTCTCTGTCTGTCTCTTTCTCTGTCTCTTTGTCTCTCTCTCTCTCTCTGTCTCTCTCTTTCTCTCTCATCCTTCTTTTCTTCTTGTTTAGTGTCACTACACCTCTTACCTGCATCTCTTCCTATTCCATCACCCCAGCTTTCCCAACCAGTCCTACAATTTATATGCCTGATATAAACTTGTGATGCCCCTTTAACACCAAATTCAACCCCAGAATACTAGTTACTGGCATATAAAAGGAGACAGTGCCCTAAGCCTTGGGTCTTGGCATGAGCATGAATATCTAGGAGAGGGATGTCAGAGTCAAGTGAATGAAATCTAATTAACATAAATGGTGAACAAATCAAGTGCCCGTGCCTGTCTTCAGAATGAAAATAAACATCAAGCTGGTTCCAGACTATAATAAGAAACATTACGCGAAAACAGTTTGCTTTGCTGTTATAACCTGTTTCTCTGATGATAACACATGCACTGGTTGGCCATTAAACAATGTAGCAATGAAAAAACAATATTAAATTAAAATGCACTTGCAAAGTGGTCACTAGCTAGAGTCAGTGAATATAAATACTTCTGTAAAACGTTAGTTATAAGGAAAATCAAAGAGAAATGGACTTTCAGACAAAATATCATCTTCCCATAGCAGTGAGAACAATAGCCTTTTGCTTCAGATATCATGGTGCTATGACCTTTAATGTACTGATGTGTATGTGTGTACATGCTAAATACCTGTGAAGGACGGCAGCTTCTCAAAGAGGCAGTCACATTTTAATTCCTTATGACATGGCATTCCTGGTCTTTGGGGGCTTGGGCTTATGTTGTGGCATTCCTGGTCTTTGGGGACTTGGGCTAAATACCTGTGAAGGACGGCAGCTTCTCAAAGAGGCAGTCACATTTTAATTCCTTATGACATGGCATTCCTGGTCTTTGGGGGCTTGGGCTTATGTTGTGGCATTCCTGGTCTTTGGGGACTTGGGCTTATGTTGTGGCATTCCTGTTCTTTGGGGGCTTGGGCTTATGTTGTGGCATTCCTGTTATTTGGGGGCTTGGGCTTATGTTGTGGCATTCTTGGTCTTTGGGGGCTTGGGCTTATGTTGTGGCATTCCTGGACTTTGGGGACTTGGGCTTATGTTGTGCCATTCCTGGTCTTTGGGGGCTTGGGCTTATGTTGTGGCATTCCTGGTCTTTGGGGGCTTGGGCTTATGTTGTGGCATTCTTGGATTTTGGGGGCTTGGCCTTATGTTGTGCCATTCCTGGTCTTTGGGGGCTTGAGCTTATGTTGTGGCATTCCTGGTCTTTGGGGGCTTGGGCTTATGTTGTGGCATTCCTGGTCTTTGGGAGCTCAGGCTGGGTGACAGAATGATGCAGGGAGTATTTGAGAGACCTGGAATTAGACAAGCGGCTTATTTAGTGCTACTACCAGACTTTTCATATGATGAGAGAAAGCTGTAAAAGGCATATAGGTTTACCCTGATTCTTACAGGCAGTGATGTCATTTAGTACTCTTGAAGAAAAGGTTACCTCTAAGATGACCCAGATTTAAGCTATAAGCTTAAATTCCATAACAACAGAGATGCATTTATTCTCATTTTCTCAGTCCAGACCAAAACAGTAGTGTTATGTTCAATGGCGACCAGCTGCTGTGCTTTGTATGTATATTTGTTATGCTGTTCATATGTTTCTGTTAAGCTCTACATACAGCTACACCTCTGCCTGGATGGTTTATAATACATTTAAATAGTGTCTTGCATTGCGGTGTTATCATTGTTTCTTCATTTTGGAATGTGAAGTGAACTGAGATTCCCTGGAGCTTTACCTTCCCACTTGAGCTATGCTGTGTTGTTTTATGGTAGTATTTTGCTAACTTTGGACTTACCTTAAGGTATCTCCTAAGTGACTGCTTCTGCAGTCAGAAAATAGCTTCAGTAGGTAATGTGAAGGAGATGTTGGTTTGTTCCTTTTTTATGGTTGTGCTGAGCTGGTATGAACTGTTCAGCACTGTAGCTGACGGTGGAATGCACAGCATGCTTCTTACTACTGGGTCCCATGTTTGGGATCACTACACTTGTTAATGCCCTTTAACCTTTGGCTATACCTTTTTGTCCTGTTTTTATCCTCACAGCAGACTATCAGTGGACCCTGGTGTTTTTCCTCATCCATTGGGACTAGTTAGCTCCACTGAACTGGCTCCAGTTATGATCAGGACTGATGAGGAGACTGAGGTGTCCCAGGACCACTTCATACTGTGTTGGGGTGCTTCTACCTACTTCTTCCCTCCTGCACATCCACAGCCGCATTCTGTGGGTACGATATGCAATGGCAGGTAGTGCCAATCTGCTCTTCATGTCCTTAAGGAGCTGACAACATCAAGGCACTCCATCCACTACAGGAAGCACAACACAAATGTTCCCTGGACTCCAGCTGTGGGTAAGATATGCAATGGCAGGTATTGCCAATCTGCTCTTCATGTCCTTAAGGAGCTGACAACATCAAGGCACTCCATCCACTACAGGAAGCACAACACAGATGTTTCCCTGGACTCCAGCTGTGGGTAAGATATGCAATGGCAGATAGTGCCAATCTGCTCTTCATGTCCTTAAGGAGCTGACAACATCAAGGCACTCCATCCACTACAGGAAGCACAACACAGATGTTTCCCTGGACTCCAGCTGGAAAATCCAATTGTATTCTATTCCCTGTGCACATGCCCTTACCAACACAGGTGCATCCCTCTTCCCTGCAGATGCACAAACCACTAATCGAACCAGTCTCTCCTGCGTCATAGTCAAGGTTTTATCCCTCTATGCCACACAGTTTAAACTTCTAATACATTTGTAGATTTATTACTTGGCTTTGATTTTTACTTGTGGAAATGCATTGTGGTGAAGACATCCTACTTGGATTACCTTTTATAGACAGGATCTTACTTTTGGGGTGCTGGATTCCCAGCTCGTTCCATCTCACGGTCTCATCCTTGAGCTGACATTGTGTGAGATCTGATGATAGCCATATTTCCAATTCTTAATCTACACAGCTGTCTTGGATTCAGTGTACATATATGGTGTGCAGTAAAGGCTGGCAGTACTTAATTAAATTGTTAAGCTGATATGATTTGTTCTTTTTCTGCTGGTCTCTCTTGCCTTTTTTTGCAATGTTATTTGGAAAGGACTAACTAACTGGCTTATGAGTGGCATTTGGTTCTGTAAAGATCTACATATTATACCTTGTTTGCCAGCTTCTTTAGTTATATTTCATCTGTGGCTCTTTTACTTTGTCACAGTCTGCTTTATTTTACCTATCTGGCTCACTTCTGTTTTGAAAACTGTTTTACCACCTGATTGCTTTTCATTTGGATTTTATATTCTAGACAGCTACTAATTCACTCAAATGTGAGCTTAATTTTCTGTTTACTTTGATATTCTGCAGAGGTCCTTACAGGATGAGATTCATTCTCTCTCTTCTTTTGGAAATCTGGTTCATACCAGGTCCTCAGAAGATAAGTTTATTGTGAATTTTGATTTTATCCTTCTGCTTAAGATGTCGTGTGAAGTACATTTGTCCTATTTACTTGAACTTTGGACTGTTTCTATGAACTCTTCCTGAGTTTGCTTTGCAGTTATGGTGATAAACACTGCCTAATTTGGTTAGGTTATTCCCTTCCCCTTAGTGTCTTTCTTTGATGCAACAAACTATACTATGTGACTCGCATTTGTCAGCTGATTTTGTGGTGTTATAAAAGGGATTTTTTACTGATTCTCTGTCCTTTATGTCCTTCCTGATTACCTTTTCAGACCTTCTACTTAAAACAGAATGTTTAGAATCCTGAAGCTGTAGGGGCAGGGGTGCCATAACTTCCCCTATGCTAAGAACTCTGACTACTGGGTCTGCCTTATCTGTGTTGTAAGGAAAAAGTACCACCCTGAAGTGAAATTGCATGTCGCCTTTTATTCTTCATTCCTGTCTTTGATACTAAGGGGTCATTTTGCATCATAGATATATGCAGGCAATTAGTTTTCCATAGATCCATTTACAGGGTACAAGCATAGGGCTACCCTGGGCTTGCTCCATGAAGCTGGCCTTGCATTTGTATCACTGACATCATTAAATAACTTTGCTCCATATTTGACAACAATTGTGCCATCCATTCCCCCCTTTATTCAGGACCCTAGGAGGGCTAAAGCTGGTTGATGGCTGTCTGCTTTAAAGTAATATTTCAGTTCCAGATGACACAGAGACAAAGGGGTAAATCTTCCTGTTCTACTGTTCACCCTGTTGTGTGACAATGTTCCTAAAATAATTTCCCAGATTTTTTGTCGGCTCATTGTTGGATCAGTCAGGCCGGATAGTTTTGGGGTGAATAATACCTGGGTTGATGAGAAGAAGGTTACTATTACCAAATAATTCCTCTGTGTTATAAATAGATTCAGGTTTATTTAGATCGTTTCTACTGTATCCCAGTGTAAGGGACATAGATTAGTTGTTTCAGCTGGATGCAGCAAAATCTGGCTTGGTGGTGGAAGCAGTTTCATGGTTAGACCATTACTTGTTTCATTTCTCCAGTGGAGCTCCCCTACATTTGACCACCCAGAAATGATCTGCTGGAGTTTTGGAGTTGAAGTAATATGAATAGTCATGCCATTATCCCTTATCTCTACCAGCTCCTGCAAGGTGACACTGCAGGGGATTCTGAGTGAAGATCATGCCTATTATTCTGACTCTGATCTCTGATCATGACTACCTTGCCAGGCTTCCTGTACATCTAGTCTCTGATGTCTACCAAAGTCATGGTGAAACACTGAGGTGCATATCCTAAGGAGAGCTGGAAGAAATTTCAATGGAAAAAGATCCATCTCTTGAGAGTAGATATCTGGGTTCAGGGAGATCATCATGGCACTATATTCGGCCCTCATCAGTCCCATAGTTGATTGTAATGCCCCCTTTGGTATGTATCTATCCAGACACATGCAGCAACTGGAACATCCACAAAAATTCCTTACAAAAAGAATCCAGGGCATAAAGATAATGTCCTGTGTGGATCAAATCAAAGCCCTGTCTATACTCTGTTTTCTACCAACTACTGAAAGGCAACCTATGCCTGGCATACAAGGCATCTTTGGATTCAGCTCTGATGAACCTTTTGCATATCCACAAAATGAACAGTAATAGATCTTCTAGATCTAATGACCTGAATTTTGCTTGTGACATAAACAGGACATGTTGGAGAGACAGATACATATCTCAGATAATTCAGATTCTCAGGAAAAGGCTCCCTATCCTTGTGAAACAGTGTCTCTCAATAACCTTATTCAAGCATAACTTGAGCCAGTGGATGGGAAATCAGAAATTCACCCCTGGTCTAGTGCCCATGTCTCTGATGGACAAAAGCAGTCAGTAAATCATGTCCCAACTAACATACACCCCTTATATAGATGTCTAAGATACAGAAATTTGTGGGAAACTTTTGGGTTGCATGGATAGGCTTATAAAGGACTTTGCGGACATTAGCTTAGTATATGTCTATGAACCTATGAAACTGTACAGGATGAGCTTCCCTTCCAGTCTGAGATCTCTCATAAACAAGGTGAAGTTCTTATCTTGAGAAAGACATCTCATCTACTTCTTATGGTCAACCATGTCCTTCAGGTTGCAGATAGGCAGTGCAGCCCAGCTACTGTTATGCCCCATAATTCATTTGGATCCTCTGGTCATTACGTAACTGCTTTGTTCTTTTCAGATAAGCTTGCATCCATCAGATCAGAGATGTTTCACTCTTTCAGCCTGTGAATCTGTTATGGTGTGAGTTTTAGATTCATAATTATGGTGTTTCTTTGATTTTAGGTACACAGTTTACATTGTGTTTTCAGGACCCATGCTGACTCAGGCTATACTTGCTTGCTTGATGGTTTGGATTTATATGATTGATACTTCTTTTAGGAGCAGCACTTTTCTACAACTGCTTAAAGAGGTCTTAGTGACTCTGGTCCTTGAGAAAACCTATTCAGTTCCTGATCTTCTTGATAATTATTACCCTACCTCGAACCTTTCTTATATAGATGATTTATATACAATTTGATTTTTATTTTGAAAAAAAACATGACTTCCTAGAGCAATTTCAGTTTGGATTTTGTACTTGACTTAGTAAAGAGACTGTGCCTTAAGCCTGTTAATCTTTTGATGCTGAGGCATCCATGGTTTTATCTGGGGTCTATATTAGAACACCGAACATTCAAAACGTTGAGTGTTCTAATATCGAACCCTACCAATCAAAAATACTAAACATCGAACATTCAGAACAGCGCATTTTTTCCCATTCCAAAACACAGACACACAACACAAGCACACCAGACAAACAGCAATCCACACACATACACCTAAAGTCTTACACCTAACCCTACACTACACTATACATACACTGATAAATCCAACCAAGGAGTGCCAAAGACCAAGAGATTGCCAAATGTTCCACTCAATGAAGTTTATTGCAAAAACCAAACGTACTGGTCAAAAAATCACATAAACGCTTTTTTCTCATATACATCCAACAATGCGTTTTCATCCATATAACTAGGACTTCCTCAGACAAATAGACATATGTCCATTTCCATTTATATAGCTTAGTTCGTTTAATTTAAGAACATGTTATCCAATTAAAAACATTTTTAATAATTTAAAACACCAAATCACAGTACATTGCTCATTAATATTAATACCTATCCAAATAAAGTGCCTTCATGCAAGACAAGTTATACAATATGATGAATAAACATAGAATTTACAGTATTGAAAATGCCTATCTCAAAGAGTGTCTTAAGAGGGAAATAGTCCCTAAAGGTTTAAGGGTTTATAAATACCCGAACAACGTACAAATAGGAACGCAATTTCATGAAAGTTTGCTCAAGGTGTTTAATAACTGTGGCTTAGAAATTATTAAATTGATTATAAACGAAAATGAAAGTAGACAGCTTGTTCTGGGTAGAGAGATTGAAGAACTTGACACCTGTATTAAAGCTGATTTAATTTTTGGAATAAAAGAAGAAAGAGATAAATATTTTAAACTTAGGAAGGATATTGATGGTAAATGTGAAGAGGTCATCCAGCGTAAAATGGGTAAACCAAAAAGGGACATTAACGAGTATGAGAACAAAACAAGCTGTCCGAAACCTACCCATTACAGCACAGACACGCATTTTTTTAAAAAAAGAAGGAATTATAGTAACAACAAAAAATACAACGATAGGACAGAAGAAAAGTGGTATGAAAATGTTTATGACGTAGTATTTCCACCATTGACAGAAAAAGAACAAAACAATTTTGAATTGAAAAATCAAAGGGGAAATTTTCAGATGAGGGGGGGGAGAAGGGGGAGGGGGAGATACTAACTAACAATACCCCCACCACTGTTACATTGGCTACTACCCAGGAAAAAATTCTGGTGGAAAACATTAAAAATACTTATCAGGATTTCACTATTTATAATTTTAGTAACTTAACACTGAATATTGATCATTTTTCACTTCTTAGCAAGGGACTCAAATATATCCCTATGCATAAGGGTGATTTTACACGAACCATTTTGGATATCAAACTTTTTGTAAGGAAAATTAACTTAGAAATTTTAGCCTCGAGGGCTGGTTTCAAGAAAGACATCAAGAGGGGGGGTGTGAGTTAAAAAGAAAATCTACATTCAACCCCCCCTTAATACCACATCTCAGAAACTTTGAAAATGTACTAATAAAAGAGGTTAGAAAAAAACAGGAAGATGTTAAGTACAAACTCAGTCTCAATTTGAGTAAGAGAGAGTATGAGGTTTTAAATGATCTGAGTAGTAACGACACAGTGAGAATTATGAAACCAGACAAGGGAGGGGGCATAGTCATAATGGATAAAATAGAGTATGAAGGAAAAATGAACTCTATTTTGAGAGATGAAAACAAATATTCAGTGGTTTCGAAGAACGAAGTTAATGTTGCCTATAAAAAAATTGATATGGTTCTCCAAGATATGCTGATTGAGGAAGTGATTGATAACAAAACCTTAAGATTTTTGGAAGTAACAAAACCTAGAATGGCTACAATATTTGGTATTCCAAAAATTCACAAAAATATGTTGAATCCCCCTTTCCGACCCATAGTTTCGGCAGAGGGTTCAAAAACAGTACCCTTGGCTAAATTTGTAGATTTTAAAACTAAACATATATGGGTCAACAACAAAACTATACTGAAAGATTCCTGGGATTTCTTGGGTGAGTTAAAGCCTGAGTTATATAATGAAGACATTCTCTTCATTACTATTGACATTATAGACCTATTTGGGAGTATTCCTCATGAAGAAGGGATGGACATGTTTGAGGAAAGCGTGTTTGGAGACAAAACAATGAGTCAGGAAGACAAATTAGCTAGTGTCATATTAATGGACACAGTATTAAGGTACAACTTTTTAACTTTCGATGGTGAATATTACCAACAAAAATCTGGAGTTTCTATGGGCGCAGCATGTGCGCCCACTTATGCTAATATTGTTCTATCGAAATGGGAGGAGAGGTTTATTGTCAATTCTAGTTTTAACAAATATTGGTCAATGTACCACAGATTTCTTGATGATATAGTAATAATTTGGACAGGGGGATATGATAGATTTCAGGAATTCATTGAATATATTAGCCAAACTACAACCTTCTTAAAGTTCACACACACGGTTAGTACTGATATACTTGGGTATCTAGACGTAGAAATATACAAAGACAATGGAAAATTTGAAAGTAGGGTTTTTAGGAAGGATACATATGTTAATTCCTTCCTACACTATAATAGTGCCCACCCCTTACACAGCAAAAGAAATATAGTAAAAGGGCAGTTTGTAAGGGGGTCGAGAATGACCAGTTGTGACAGAGATTTCTCAACGGAGTGCACTAAATTGGAAAAGATGTTTTTGGATCGAGGGTATCCTAAGGAGTTTATTGAGAGCTTAAGGAGTGAGGTGGAAAAGGGTAGACCACAAAGGTTTAAGCCCATTATAGGGACAGGAGGGAACAATACGAATAATAACCTAAGTGACAAAAAAATGGAGGACCCAGATACGTTTTTAAGGAGTCTGGTGGTAGAATATAATGGAGTAAACCACAAAATCAAACAAATCCTAACAAAGGAATGGAACAAATGTTTTTCTCTAACTGACATTGATGAAATTCCTAGAATACAACCTAAATTAGTGTATAAGAATTCTTGGAACATTAAGAACATTTTAGAAAGGAATGGAACCATGAACAAAAGGGGAAGTAAAAACAGACTAGGAACATACAAATGTGGGAGATGCCAACAGTGCCCATATATTATTAATAAAGGGGAAGTATTCTTGGCAAGAAGGAAAAGAACATTAAGAAGTAAGGGTTTCTTCAATTGTGAGAGTAAGGGAGTAGTGTACCTGGTCATTTGTCAAAAATGTCAGTCTTTTTATGTGGGTAAAACTGAGAGGGGGTCTAAGAAAGAGAATTTACGAACATAATTATGACATTGTGAAAGGTAAACAAACCAATGCATTATTCAAGCATTCTTTGAGTTGCACAGGATACAAGTATGAATTCTTTGTTTTAGAACAAGTTAGACCTGACATAAGAGGAGGGCCATGGGAAGAAATATTGGAAAGTAAAGAGCTTTGGTGGCAGGTTAACCTTGAAGCGGGAACAAAACCTGGGATGAATGACACTCTTTCCATTTCTTCATTGCTCAAATTGAGAGCTTATAAGATTTAAAGTAATCAACACTTTGGACACTAGAGGGAGTTAGTATATCAAACATTTTTATAACACTGTTTTTAAAACATTGTTTTTATAATAAAGGAATTTTTTAAACCCCTTCTTTTGGGTTAACTTTTATAACTAATATATATATAAAAACTTTTTTTAAAAAAACACAAACTTTTTATCACAATGAATTAACTTAATCCTAGAATGTGGAAAGGAAATGTGTTGAAACAGGATAGTTGTAATAAAAAGCATGAAGGCACTTTATTTGGATAGGTATTAATATTAATGAGCAATGTACTGTGATTTGGTGTTTTAAATTATTAAAAATGTTTTTAATTGGATAACATGTTCTTAAATTAAACTAACTAAGCTATATAAATGGAAATGGACATATGTCTATTTGTCTGAGGAAGTCCTAGTTATATGGACGAAAATGCGTTGTTGGATGCATATGAGAAAAAAGCGTTTATGTGATTTTTTGACCGGTACGTTTGGTTTTTGCAATAAACTTCATTGAGTGGAACATTTGGCAATCTCTTGGTCTTTGGCACTCCTTGGTTGGATTTATCAGTGGTTTTGGGTGCCTTGCGCTTTGTTCGTGTTTGACACTATACATACACTACTAACTACCCACTTGCCTTAACCCAAACCCTAAGTTCCGTCACTATCGCACAGTCACCTCACCCACGCCCTAACCCTAACTCACCTAACCCACCCTAACCCTCACATACACACAATCGCACACTTACCTGAACCCGACCCGTAACTTTCCATCAAAGTACTGAAAATACCGAAGCAACAGAAACGGACAACCAAATTCTTTCCCTAGGAAAAAAATTGTTTTTCTGTCTCTTCGATATTTTCAGCGTTCGCTGAAAATGGGTCGATATTAGAACACTTGACATTTTAAATGTTCGGTGTTCTAATATAGACCCTTTTATCTGATCCTGGTATTACTTCTGGACCCCATCTAAAATGACTGATCATGGGCTCCTGTCGAACCAACTTTTATCATACAATGCATCTGTCCTGGACTGGTTTGCCTCTTATCTCTCTAGTTGGTCCCAGGGGGGATAGTGTTGGAATTAGCACTTCCTCTCTCTGTCTTTTGTGCAATAAGGTTCAATTTGGGGTCCACTACCCTTCATCTTCTACATACTTCCATTAGAAAGCATCATTGGAGGGAATGGTTTACAGTATCACTTGTGTACAGATGATACCTAGCAGTCAATTACCTTGTGGCTGATAGTTTGTATTTGTTAAATGGAGTGCAGCACTGATCTACATGGACCTTTTTCAGACTCAGCCTGGGAATACTGTCTTGTTAAGTGATTTGCTCAGAGTCACTCAATTAGGTTAACAGAAGCAGAGAGAATTAAACCATGCATTGTAGGAGTAACCTTATTAACAGTTCATAGCCTTAATTCCCTGCACCACTACCAGACAATAAACCACCTGAAGTGTCCACTGTTTTGCCAGCTTGAGGGACTATACTGTTTCAGGCATTGCTTCTCTCTGTCATGTGTAAACTTGGCATGATTCACAATGAAAGCTGACACTGTGGGACCAGATGTCAGATGATGTCATGGCATCTTGTACCACTTTGAATAATATCATCCAGATGAAAAACCTTATTCCACCTGAGTACTTTATGGTTCCTGTCTTGGGTTACTTGCATCTCTAGTTCTAACCCTTCTTTTACTGGGATGTCCTGGCGCAAAGTCCATAGGTGCAGCCTGTGCAAAAATCTGCTGCTCCATCTCACCTGTATAGCCCGGTGTTAAGGAGTCTTCACCAGCTCCTTGTATAGTCTCGTATACTCTATAGGTTTCAGCATTATTTGCTTTTTCCTACTCAATTTGGGCATCTTGAATACGTTAAAAGAGCTGCACATCCCTTACGTTGTTATGGACTCTGTAACCTTTCCACTATGGGACAACTAATGGTTCAAGTGGTGTAGCTAGAAATATCTTTGGTTTAGTCCTTCATATGCCAGATGCCTTACCTTTAGAATCTACTTCTTCATATAAAATTTTTCCTGACCTCATCCAGTTTTGATGGTATTTTATTATTTATACTGCAGTTGCTCTTGTTTAATTGTTTGACATTGCTTCACTATTTATTTTACCTATTTTTTAAATTTTATTATAATGTACTAGGTATTAAGCACACCGATAATCAAGAATTTGGATGTTTCATACAAACAGTGTCTATTCCATTGTGGTGAACTGCTTGAAACAGGGCCAGTCCCTCCATACAGTGTTTGATCCACTGTGGTGAACAGTTTAAAGCAGCAACAATTCCTGCACACAGTTAGTATTGTTTCTACTGTGTTGAATAGATTAAAACAGATACAGTCCTGGAGATGGTACAGTAACAGACATATTGCCTGAGACAGGGTACAGAACTGATTCTGTTTTCAATGGTGCATCTGTTGTTACTCTTAAAATGGTTACTTGTGCTCTGTGTCAGTAGTCACTATACATAGTGGCAACCTCCAGCAGGAAGGCCAGCTAAGTTGGAGCGAATCATTTTACTGATGAGTTCAGTACTTACATTTCAGCTATCCAGAATTTCACCACATGGCCAGATTTTTGTCTCATGTTTTTGGTCTGTTCCTCATAAAATTTGTGGTTTGCTGACAAATCATTGAGGACTGAAGTCACTAAGTAATGCCAGACATTTTGAGTTTCAGACTTCATATCCGTCAGTAAATGCATGCTAATACAAAACCTATTATTCTATCTGTTTTCTAAGTTTATAAGAGAAATAGTTAAAATCTATCCCTGATTTGTGGCTTTTCTCTACCCCCATGTTATTTTTAACATCATGTAGAATTTTTGCAGGTTGAGAGAGATGGTTCAGTGGTGATGTCAAACAGTGGTTTAGCATTCCACCCCTGTGTCACCCATTGCAATACTTTTATAAACAATGACAGCTACATCAGTGGTACTTGAGGAAAATACCATGGTGGCCAAGGATATAGGTACACCTTTCCTGATAGGAGTACCTGTGTTTCACATCAGTCAGACTGAGGAAGTTTCTCAACTAGTGATCCAGAAAGATCTGGTAATCTTGAGAATGGACTGCCACAGCTTCAAAAATCAAAAGTTTCCTGACTTTGTTTGGCCCTATTTTCAATGTGAAACTAGATATCCAGGGAAAAGTTTATTAGAAGGGTTAAATATTTAAATATGGAGTGCTGCAAGTGACTTCTATTAAAGACAGATGTCTCTATAACAGCAATATATTCTCTGAAATGACTCATAATTAATGGTTTTAAATATGTACTCTGGATCACCATTTTACTGCCTAGTCTTTATTCATTCCTTTTATTGACCTCAATAATAATGAGTTTATTTTTATTAGACGTAGATATACATGCACACACTTTCCTACACTGAAGTTCTTTGATTACTTTAAGAATAAACAATGCCAGACTAGCAGACATTATTGATGGTTCCAGTTCTGCTTACTAATGGAGTGTTACATGATTTAATTAGTGTAAAAAAATACAGCTCCAAAGACTTTACGATACATAATAACTTATATGTATTGGTTTGATTCACACAAGCCACCATTGTTCACTCTATGATCTTTAAAAAGTCACTCAAAAATAATAATTTTCACCAGTAATGTCTGAATGCACATTGTTTGCAATGAAGTACATTAGCTATGAAAGACTAAATTAATTTAAGTTAATATATTTTGATTATGGATGGAGACCTTGAACTACTGTAATGTTATCAGATCTGTGTTGTCATTTGTCTATTTTGATTGCTATTATATCACTGTTTATAATGCACATGCATATAAAACACATAGGTGTGTACTAGGCTAATGGCCCTGGACCCTTTACAAGCCTAGCCCATAGGATTACCCTAGCATCATGCCACCCGACATTAGACATGCATGTCTAAGATGTATCAATGTAATATACCCTCTATCTGTGGTTGTCCAATGACAAATGCTAAAACGTGTCCCTTTTGGCTGTACATGATGCAGCTGCTGTACAGCTCATGCCTTATTTGCACAAGATGGACTGGATGGTATAGCACTACAGTCAGTTTAAAAAACAGAAAGAGTCTATCTTCCAGACATCTGCAGACTAATACAAAACAACTGGGAAAATGGCCAAAAGCAAGAGTACAGAATATTTTAGCACAAACTGTCATTTATTTTCTGCTTTCATCTAAGAAGTCATCAGAAAAATCAAACACATAACTATTCACCAACACACACAGTTTAAATACTTCTACAAACCAATAAAAAACACTTTACAATTGTGACATCATAATTAACTAATTGAATAATTTAAAAATACACCCACATTTTTACATACTGAGTGTATTACTTACATAAATACACTCTTTATGTTTTTTTAAAAAAACATTTTATATTGACTACATCATTTAAACCAGGTTCTTTGAGTTTAACCTGATTTGCCACCTAGCTTCCCATTACTCTGTTTTAAAATCTCCACCCCCTCAAGTAGTAAACCTTTTGTTCTGGCACTGAAAACAAAAACTTATTGTAGTGAGGACATTTTAAAGTATGCTTGTAAAAGGCATTCTTAACATCTTTCTTTTTTATGTTATAATAATGTTCCCTGATCCTAACACTTAATGCTACAGTCAGTTTGTAAATAGAACACATCTAATACAGGATTATATAGGGCATGCTCACAACATTACAGTGAACATTCTCATAATAGCGTGTAAACAACACAAACAGACAAAAAATGTCCAGACACAGGTCCAATCACATGCTATGATAATCTGTCCTCATGTCCAATAAAGCTGTACAGTGTGAAGAAAACAATTGCAGTAATACATAAATGTTTTGAGGAAGACATGCACTACAGTGCATTCTCATTTGGGAATTAAGTAATCCCAGTGAACAATGACATTATCGGACTTGAACAGATGCCAGGACAGATGTCAGAAAGATCTAGATCAACCAGTGATGCCACAGAAACAGACATACTGTGTGTGTGTCATGATGGACACACTTAAAGGGCTTATAGCACCTTCCTATTATAATGGGTATGGATTCCCTACCTTGGAGGCTGGTGCCTTAAAAATGTTGCCCTCTGACTGTGCAACAAATACCTCCTTTGTCTAAGCTACTCCTGTCTGACACAGTTATGTGAAGGACAGATGTTACCAGATTCAAACCCCTGTCTATCATACTATACACGCCACAGATCTGTGTATTGCCTATATCTGCCACATGACATAGCAATGGATCTTGTCACAAATAAATTAAATTAATGTGTGAAGTAATGACATGTGAGGATAACGTGTATGATATGATTTTGTGAGTAAGATGACAAGGAAGTAACTATGTTAATGTTCGCACAGCTGTGAGCATTGCAATGTCAAATGTCTTATGGCCAAAGGAGCTGCTCCTTTTGTTTTGTCCAACATTGTCCCAGATTTTAAACACCATGTATCTGTGTAGATATGCTATACAAATCATTACCGAATGCGGGTGATGCAGTGGCATTCACACCTTGGCATTCACAGTAAAACTGTTCCAGTGGCAGGATATTACAAAATTACTTGATATTTCATTCTCTAAAGTAAAACTTGTGAATAATAACTTCATGCAGTGCTGTTTGTATATTGTCAGTACATTCATAGAAAGCCACATAACTATGGGCTAGGCTTGTAAATGCCCTTGGGCAGATAGCCTAGTATGAACCTATGAACCTACCCTCAGCTGGAATTGAACAGCAAGCTATGTAAGCACACTAACCACAAATGTGTATGAATCATATGCACCACAGTGGAAGTCTTAACTGAAACTCCACCTATGTGGAGTCATTACATCATATGATTGTGTTGCAATTTGTATGAAATAACAGGGCTAGGGGAGGTTTCTCCCACTGTAACTGTACACATTTTAACACTTGTGCATGTCATTCATGCATAACAGCATTATGACATGCAATGCTTGCAGTCACACAATGTGGGTTTTGAACAAATGACTGTGACAACAGATGCTACATAATAATGGGAAGAAGGAATGTGCCACGGTGGCATTAATGCTACAAGTGTGAGATATTTTGGTCTTTGAAGCCGTGGCATCATATTATTGCTGCAAGGGATATTTGTGTGCCTGTCATTTCTTTAAAATACTGTTGCTAGATGTGTGTTTCTCAAAGAACCTTGCTTGCTGCTAGGTTACCCAAACACACGTGATGCATAATACAGTCATCACTGTGATGGGAGAAAGGAAATCATGCACAATGTGTGGTTATCATGGATTCCAACACATGCCTTTCTAACATAGCAGCATACAGAATATAGTGTCATGTCCTCAGGGCGCATGAAAAGCCTTAGTAGTTCTCATGGGAAAGTCAAATGTCATTCCATGGCATCATTATTATCTAATAAAGCATTCTTTGTGTGAAAAATGAGCAGGAAGCATTGTAATAGGAATCCCCAGCCACGTGTGTACACAGTAGATAGCTGGCTGACAACATTGTTACCTACCTACATATTCACAGGCAGTGACACAAGTCAGTCTAAGGAGTGATGGCAGAATTTGAACAGACTACCTAAGATCACAAGGTGCAGAACACTGCTTGAATAACGTGCACCACATGAGATGTTCTTTTACAATTGTGACAGTGCACATTTGAATGGATGACATCACCATTCTTTCATATTTTGATGTTCTAAAAATGTATGAAAGTGGTTGAAGTGCACAGTAACACAACACATGAAAGTGTTTGCAGTGCACAGTAGCACAACAAAGCTGCACATACTACTTGCATTAGAAGCCTTCTCTACACAGCACATCAGACAAACACCCATAGACAGTAGTCAAGCATTTCTAGATTCAAACCTCCTTCCGCTGTACTTACCCATTCTACACAGCACAGTATCAAAAGCCAGCACCACAGAAAAAATCATACAACTATGATGTGGTTTATTTTTGAAAGCATGATATTAGCATTTTGTTTCTAATTGTTTGAGGGTAATACAAATCTTTAGGGTAATCCTCTGCCAACGAAAATATGTCTCCTAAGTTGAAGTTCACATAAGGGGTGTTGTCATGGATGCAGTTGTACATGACACTGCACTTACTCACATTAGTTACCCAAGGTTGGATTTGAGCTCCCTACCTGTCTACACAATCTATACTACACAGAATGAGCTGCAAGTGCCACAGGAGAATTCACAGCTGTAAAGGCACATTGTTCAGTTTTGACATGCTGACCTCATCAGTGGGATGGAGAGATGTTTATGGTAAAAGTGGGATAAGAGAATGGAAGCATCCTCTCCCATGTTAAAATCTTCCCCTGACTGGAACTTGATACAGGATGTCCATTCAGAAAGCTATACATACCTGACATTGAAGCTTTGAGCCTCCTACCTCTTTAGTTCTACAATCCAGAGAACACACTATTAGCCTCAAGTGCCACACGACAAGTCTTGGCTCTTAAGAGCAGAGAGAGTGCACTTTACTGGGATGACCTCAGCACTGTGTTGCAGAGAAGTCTGTGTTAAAAATGGGATAAACTGCAGAGGGAACTATGTCCAAAGTTAAAGTTTTCTCCTGAGTGGAAGTGGACACAGCACATCTTTTGTTGAATTTTACTTCCATGGCACTAGAAAAACACTGATAAACAAGTTCACTACTGTCAGATTTTAACCACGTACCTATCTAATTACACAATATAGGGAGTACATTATTAGTCACAAGCACCACAGGATAAATCTGACTTTAATAATATGTAAAAGCACATTTGTAATTACTAAAACTTCACTTTTTGGAACAGCTGGTGTTGTGCATTACAGGTTTTGGGAAAAAGAAGCATGTGTGTTTACAGGCCAGCATAACAGCACTATGCTTGTTCCATGTAATGACATCCTTCTCTGCTATGATTTATATACAGTCCTTTATGTACATTGCATTACTGTGAGGGACATGTACCTGTTGCACAGTATGGGATGCCAATGACAATTGCACACCACTGGATTATCAATCAAGCATTCCTGCCACTTCCATTTTGGATGACTGCATGCAAATAGTAACCATTTATAGTGTCACTGTCACTTGTCTTGTCTCATGCTTGCACAATGTGCATTGACAATACAAACAGATGTTTCTTAAATATGACAGTGGAATTCAGAATAACAGTGATGGATTATGTGTGAATCGATTACCTAACATTGTGACACGGTTGCAAGTGTAACCACTGGAGTGCAGACTGACTTAATTGAGTCTACATCACTCTGAAAAGCAGATACTTTGTTTTCAAAATTCAATACAGACATATAGAAGTTGTACAATCTAAATGAAGAATTATTTGTTGTAAATATTCTTTTACTCTCTGCTTGTAGTACAGCACTGACAGGCACAATTGTGCTGCTGAAGACAAAGTTTTAGTGCATTTGTAATAATATCTTGAGGTGTTGAACTTAAAATGGGAATTAGAAATAAGCATTACACACATACAACCATGTCTCAATCTGATGGAATACAGAACAGATATCTCTTATGGTCATGTTTCAGTTGTCACAATTTACACATTTGTTATGATAGTTGCAGTTCTTCAATCTTTATATGCATGCTACAGGTGTATTATGAGGGACAAAGCATGTTATTGCTGGTGAAACCATGGCTTATGGAAATGGTTTTAAATTAGGGAGGTTTATTTGATGACATGGTAGGGTTGTAAAGAGGCGGACAGCTGGTGGTAGGAATACACATACAGACATGATAAGAGACTATTTTGTGGTTCATTTCTGCACATAGTTGTGTTACATTACTGTTTACTTTATCATCCTAATTATTCAGGCAAAATCTGTACAAGACAGCCTTCACAATACGGAGCAGATATATTAATACAGCAACAGGATAGCAGTGTGTTAAGGAAATGTGTAGCCAACAATTACACCCACAGGAGTCATACAAAACATTCAGAAACACTTTGGCATACATCTGGATTCGACCCCTGAGAGTATTCCAAGAAAAATCGACATACTTTAGTATTATCTAAAGACACTACATAGGAACTCCTACTTCACACAGTTCCCATATGACAATAAATTTCAGAAAAGGAGAATGTATGTGTTACTCTTCATCACCCTCATGACAAATGTATGCCGCACATTCAGCTCCTCAGCTCTACCTGTCTATACATAGCTCATCACAGTAGTGCAAAGGTCACCTAAGTAATGTGCAAAGGGCTTAAAAGATTTTGCCACAAGCTGTGTAACTCCATTCAGCCTAAGCTGCAGTTTGTGCTTGGCATAGACATCGCACAAATGTAGAGGAGAAAAACCGATGACACAAGAGACATAAGGTACATAGACAAGGAGGCAGGAGGCAGGGACCAAGTAGCTTCTGGGAGAAGCAGTGCATTAGTGGCTCATAACAACATATTGGCAACAGCTACACATAAAACATTGTACTAAAAACAATCACTACCACTTAGCCAATGCCAGGAAACCTTTAAAGTATGCAAAAATCTGTCTATAGATCTAAAAATGATCTCATTGTGTCACAAAGGAACTCCTACTTTACAAACTGTAAACACACAATTGAAGGAAAGTGACAACTTACTGAAGCAGAAGGGTGAACAGAGAGAGAGAGAGAGAGAGAAAAAAGCATAGAGAAGCAGCAACAGTATTTTTCTGGGACATGTAGGGCCATCTGTATGGTATGTTACTCCTACTTATTACCTCATTATTACTCTGCCATGCTCTCTACAATATACTGCTTACTACTGGGAGCATTAAGGGCAGGAGAGTGCAGCCAGCATTAAGTAATAAGCAGGATAACAATACCTTACTAAGTTTCCCTGTTGGGGCTGGAATGTTATTAAGGGGCAGGAGAGTGCAGCTAGCATTAAGTAATAAGCAGGATAGCAATACCTTACTAAGTTTCCCTGTTGGGGCTGGAATGTTATTAAGGGGCAGGAGAGTGCAGCCAGCATTAAGTAATAAATGGGATAACAATACCTTACTAAGTTTCCCTGTTGGGGCTGGAATGTTATTAAGGGGCAGGAGAGTGCAGCCAGCATTAAGTAATAAGCGGGATAACAATACCTTACTAAGTTTCCCTGTTGGGGCTGGAATGTTATTAAGGAGCAGGAGAGTGCAGCCAGCATTAAGTAATAAGCGGGATAACAACACCTTACTAAGTTTCCCTGTTGGAGCTGGAATGTTATTAAGGGGCAGGAGAGTGCAGCCAGCATTAAGTAATAAGCAGGATAGCAATACCGTACTAAGTTTTCCTGTTGGGGCTGGAATGATATTAAGGGGCAGGAGAGTGCAGCCAGCATTAAGTAATAAGCAGAATAACAATACCTTACTAAGTTTCCCTGTTGGGGCTGGAATGTTATTAAGGGGCAGGAGAGTGCAGCCAGTATTAAGTAATAAGCAGGATAGCAATACCGTACTAAGTTTCCCTGTTGGGGCTGAAATGATATTAAGGGGCAGGAGAGTGCAGCCAGCATTAAGTAATAAGCAGAATAACAATACCTTACTAAGTTTCCCTGTTGGGGCTGGAATGTTATTAAGGGGCAGGAGAGTGCAGCCAGCATTAAGTAATAAGCAGAATAACAATACCTTACTAAGTTTCCCTGTTGGGGCTGGAATGTTAAGGGGCAGGAGAGTGCAGCCAGCATTAAGTAATAAGCAGGATAACAATAGCTTACTAAGTTTCCCTGTTGGGGCTGGAATGTTTTTGCATATGCTTTCTTGCTGTACTAGTGAAATGTTATGTTACTGAAATGTTGGAAAGGGAGATAAATGCAGACATTTGAAGTGAACTATGTGATAGGAATATAAAATGTCATGAAATAAGCATTTTAGCTACAGCTGTAATTGAGCCCATGACACTATGCAAAAACATCAGCCCACAGGCAGGAGAATTATCTCAACACACCACACAGGAACTTCTAGTGCATTATATCCAGCAGCCTAACAACTGTTAGAGTAACAGTTCCAAAGTACTGCCTTTACTCTGTATTCACATAGTGCAGCAGATTTAAGCACATCTGCACAAAAGTAACCGGATTACTGGTGTTAAAAATTAAAATTTTCAGCTTTTGCCATATGAAGTTGAACGGCATTTACCATCACTCATCAATGGTGTGAGATGCTAACCTCCACGCTAATACTGAAGACAAAAAGTGAAGGCTTTTCCATGGGCCATTTCTACCAAGTGTGTTATGTGTAATTCTGTTTTTTTCCAGATTAAATGTGTGGAAAAGGGATTAAGACAGCAATGAAAATGTGACAAGCAGAGGGTAGGGCACAGGGGAAAGAATACAGGAATTTGCAGGAGGGTGGTGGGAGAGCACCATAGCTATCCACTTCTTTGCAACATAAATGTAGTATTGTACACACAGTTTCATGACTTTGGAGAGTCACCACACCAAGGATGGGTGACCACAACTGAATAATGTTGTAGAGCCAATTGCACAATAACCAAGTGTGTCAAGATGACACACAAGCAGAGTTATGTATGGGACATAACTTTTTTTTTGTGGGACAGGTGCCCTTTTTTGTTTTTCTTGGAAAAAAGGGGAATGTTGGGGAAGGTGCTAAAGAATGAGAAGGTCAGTTAGGTAGGGTAGGTTAGGTGTCGGGGCAAACATACAGGACATACAAAACAGAAGGGATGCTGATTGACACAAAAGGTTGGTGGACACCATGATTAGGGATAAGTGGAGACCTCAAAGGTGCATCTACATCCAGCTTAAGAATGGTGAGAATTTAGTCCTCCCCTTCAGAACTATCATCAAGGTCTCCTGTGTCAGTTGCCTGGGTTAGTGCCAGCCATGGCATCACTTTGGCAATACAACCCAGGACCTTTTTAAATCTGCAAATTTGAGAACTGAGGTCCCTCTCCATAATGCCATCCACTAGCCCTGTCAGCCCCTGATTGTTGAAAAAATCACCACCTCTCCTATGACTGCTGCCAGAGGATTACCTCTGCACCTGCAATCAGGGCAGAGCAACCTGACACAAGTGGAAGAGGAACTGCAGGCATTGTGGAGGCAATGCTGGCAGGTTGTAGCTCAGATGTGCTGGTTGCCTGTGCTGTCTATGGGGGTGCTGCCACAGCAATATGTGGAGGGACAGTGGGCCAAACACCAGTAGTTAATCTACTTCCTTATGCTGATGGTCATTGTGCTTTCAGAAGCAATGCATTAAAAATAAATAAATAAAAGGATAGATAAAGGTTGGGGAGACAAAAAAAGAAATAATTAAATAAAAAGAAATAATGAAATCAATGGAGTGTCACATTATTTTATTTCAATACATAAAACAATATGAGAAACACATAAGTGCACCTTAGCCACATCCAGACATGATTGTCGTTTAGTTGAGAAGCAAAAAGATCTCAGCAAGGCTCCCCCATTGACAGAAAATAATTTCTGTCACATTCATGTTGAGAGACCACTTATGAGGTAGCAGAATGGACCTACACAATTTGTCGGTTATCATGTTGGACTTCCCCAGAATTTGTGTTGCTATCAGAAAGTGGTTGGATGAGATTGACCATTGTCGCACTCTGACACAAGGGGTAAGACCTGGTTCCTCCTTGTTTGCTGATGTACCAAACCACTGACATATTGTCTGTTTGAATCATGATTGTCCCAAAAGGGAGAGATCTTGGAAGGCCTGCAATGCTAAGAGCACTGCTCTCATTTCCAGAACATTGATATGCATGTTGGTCTCCTCGGGAGACCAAGTGCCTTGCACTGTTTTCCCAAGGAAGTGCCCCCACCCAATCTGGGATGTGTCCATGGTCACTATGGCCTTGGGCTGAAGGAGGATGAAAGGACGGCCTTATAGAACCTGATCTTATTGGATCCACCAACAAAGGTGTTTCTTGTATGCCTGAGTGATTCTTATTTGGACTGGCATTCGATGATAAAGAATCAATCATTGTGTCGCTAGCATCCATTGAAGAATTCTCGTATGAAATGTTGCTAGGGGAACTAAAACTATGGCAGCTGACATTGACCACATGGCTTGAAGAATCATCTGGGCTGAAATTTTAGTACTACGAAGTATTTCCTGACCTGGGATCTGATAGTTTGCACTCTTGCTAGAGGTGAAGAAGCTGTCACTGATACTGTGTTGAACATCGCCCCTATAAATTCCAATGTTTGAGTCAGATGCAACTGAGATTTGTTGTAATTCATGGATATTCCCAGATGAGAACACATCTGGAGTATGTAATCTCATGCTCTTATAAGTAGTTGCCTGGTCGGGGTGGTAATGAGACAGTTGTCTAAGTATGGAAACACTCAGAATCCCTGCAGTCTCAAATGAGCTGCTACCACTGTCATGCACTTGGAGAATATCCTGGGGGCTGTGGTGAGACCAAAGGGCAGTGCTCTGAACAGATATTGACTGACTCCCAGACGGAAGCATAAATACCTTTTGGATTGTCTGTTCATTTTTATGTGACAGTACACATCTTTAAGATCTAATGACACATCCAGTCATCCTTGCCCAAAAAGGGCAAAATTGACTGAACTGTGACCATTCAAAACTTGTGTGTCGAACTGACTTAAGTCACTGAGATCCAAAATCAGTCTCCAGTCCTCTGTTCTCTTTGGCACCAAAAAGAATCTACAGTAAGTTCCAAACTCTATCTGGTCTAGTTGGACTTCTTGGATGACCCTTTTTTCTAGCAGCTTTTGTATTTCTAATGGTGCTGTTTTCCTCTAACTGGGTGAACATCGGGGAATTTGTTCACAGATGGTGATGAAAGGGAAAAGGGATTGATATAACCTCTGGAAATAATCCTCTGCACCCAAGTATATTTTGTTATATCTAGCCAGGATCTCTGGTGCAGCAATAGTTAGCCCCTGATTGCCTCCAGACGGGGACTCTTGGGCCTCCTTTCAGGTGCACTGATAGAGTATATCGGAGAAGGAATCTCTGGACCCTTGGTTCTGCAGGCCTCCTCTGCCACATGGGTGTCTTCTTCCATTTGAGTTCCCCCTCTGCCCCAAAGAGAACTATCTCCACATGTATCCTGGAAAGGACCTTGGGACTTCCTGAACCACATTTTTCATTCTCCCCATTGATCCCTATAAAAGGATCTTTGAGAGTTTGAAATACATACACCGACTGCAGAGAGGGTCTTTCCATCTTTTTCATACGTGGGGAGTGTGTCCTTCACTTTTGAGCTAAAGAATGAAATGCCATCAAAGGAAGCATTGATGAACAAGGACTTGAAAGGCTCCACAAAACAACATAAGCCCATCTAGGCATGCCTCCTAATGGAAATGCCTGAGCCTGCTGCCCTTGAAGCACCTTTGGCTGCATGTGAGATAAGCCTCATAGATAAATTTGAAATAGATTGAAAGATAGCAACTGAGAAGCCACAGATGACTAAGCCTCAGCAGTAGTGGTCCCCATAAGGGATTTTGAAAGTTTCTTGATCAAGTTCCTTTGCAGCCTGGTAAAGTGTGCCAAATAGTTCAGCAACCTAAGGGCAAAGGTTGCTGAAGCATATACATGCCTCCCAAATCTGTCAGTTGCCCTACACTCCCTGTTAGAGGGATGAACAGAGGAACTTTGCTCAGCATATTCCTTCTTGTTTGCCATCGCCATGACCATAGCATCTATGGGAACCCCCTTACTCTAGAATTCCTTCCCAACAGGTGGAGCCAGAATCCAATAGGGATTAGCTCAACTGAATCAGGTTCCTTCCACACTCATCTAGAGACCAACTGAAGGAGCTTATTGTTGGACACAGTAACCCTGTAGGTAGATGGGCCAGCTCCAAAGGCTTCCAGAAATACTGATTCCTTTGGAGAAGGGTTGCTGGAGGACCAATAACTTCTTTGTTTAAGGATCTCAAGACCATCTCCAAATGAGACAACTTCAGGAAGTGATCGTGGGGATTTTTCTCCTTCATTGAAATCAGTATCCTCAGTGATTAACTCTTGCAGGAAGTCCAAGTGCCTTCTCTTAGACTTCCTCTTCCAAGGGACTTCCTCAGTGAGTTGTTCCAGTGAAGGATCGGAAGAGATTGTAAAACCTTACTGGGTGGTCTGGGGGCCTTGAGATGGTTGTCCCTGTGGCATAGAATGATGTGGATCTATGTGAAGAGACATCTGGGAACCAGAGGGAAGATCCAAAGGTATTGGATCCATCTGTCCTGCCAGAGCAGAGAACACTCTCTTCACCACAAGCTCCTGGAACATTGCTTCCCTCTACCCCAAGAGCAATCTCCCTTAGGTGAAAGTCTGAGTCGAGCTGTCCAATGCTGAGGCTCCAAGGGGCACAGATGGCTCTGAAATCTTTGGAGTCGACTCAAATGTCTCAGATCTGACAAGTCTGCTTTGGCTCTGAGAGTCATCTGAATCCAAAGATGTCAGAGATGGTATACTTGGAGACAGCTTCAGATCTGAAGATAAAAGTATCTTCGGATCCAAGCCAGACAGACCAGAAGGGCTGGATCCAGTGACTCTGAAACAGCTGGTCAAATGAGAGGAGGAGCAACTAAAGCTGGTGTGATAGATGGATGGGCTTCCTGACCCAGGGCCATAGGAGCTGGAAGAACACCCATCTGTATTTGTGCCAAGAGGAATCTCCTCATCATTCTGTCAATCTCTTCTTCTTCAGTCAAATTGCTATAAGAATGAGATGAAGCCAGGGAAGATGACCAGGAATGGCATTCTCTGCAAAAAAGGAGAGGAACCCTGGAAGATACCGGGTGCAGTGATGGTGAGTACCTTATTCTAGGAAGGATCTTTGGATTCAAACAACTTGGATCCATACATTCTTTGGTTAGATCTGAAGGAAAGTGGATCAGAACTGGTTTCGGATCCAGCTTTAGCTTTTTTTTTTTTTTTTTAGGCAGCTCTGAAGATGGAGTCAATGAAGCAGAAGGTCTCAGAGACTTAAAGACTCCATTTAGTGTTAGGCGATTGAGACCCAGAAATAGCTTCAGCATAGGATGAAGGAATCAATCTTTTTAATATTAATTTATTTTTTTCTATCCACTACAGCTCTAAGATTGACGTTTTACATATCAAACAATCCTCTTGGAAATGATCAGGGTTCAAGCAATAAACACGTAAAGCATGGGCATCAGAAATGGGCAATTTGTGCCCATACATTTCACATTTTTTAAAACTGGAAGGCCCTTTATCAGACATACTGGCAACAAGAGAAAGGAAAGAAAGAAATATTTTTTTTGTTTTTAAGACAAGAGAATAAAGGCAAAAAAAGGATACCAGCTATGGTATCAAAGACTACACTTATATGTAGCAAATAGCAGAAAAGTAAGAATAGTTGCCAACGATGGTAGTGAAGAATTACACTGTGTAAAAGGTAAGGGAGTATTACAGTACGTGTAAAAGGTAAGGGACTAATGCAATAATAAAGTTTTTTTTTTTTTTTTTTTTTAAATATTCTTTTTTTTTTCACTAAATATTTTTTTATTATTTCAAATAAGATGTCTTAAACGTTACATGAAATAAAAATAAATAACATATTTACAATTCTAAAACATTACTAACTTCAAACCATTATATAACTATTTACATTGGTGTCTATGCAAATAACATTGAAATTCTATATTATATAAAGTTAGAAACATAAGATGATATATCTTCTTCAATCTTTTCGAGTATTTCCAGTACTTTCATCCAAGAGTAATAGTAAGAAGTAGATCTTTTAGTTCTGTTCTTCACTGTTAATATTTCCATGTGAGCAACTGTTGTTGTTAAAGTCTCAAATTCCTTGAACGTAGACGAAGCCTCATTTTTCCAGTGTATAGTTATGATTTTACGTGAAATTGCCAATAGTGACCATAGGATTTTAGTGTCTTTTTTTGGTACACAGTTTGGAATGGGAGAGGTGAATAAAATTAAAGACTTTGTTAATTGAAAATTATCATTATAAACAGTCTGAAAAAAATAGTTAATGGATTTCCAGTACATATTGAGACATATACATTCATAAAAAACATGCTGCCAATCTGCTTTTATCTTAGTATGGCATCTCCAACATTTATCTTCATTAGAATACATTTTGGATAACCTATGTGGTGTAGATATCTCCAAGTGAATAATTGCCAGTATTTTGATAATGTAGAAAATTTGGAAGATTTTAGAATATTACTTTTTTCTTCTTCAATTGGAGGATGGTTGTTTATTAAAGTATAATAATCCCAGTATGATTTTTCTTGATAGTTTTTTGTTTTTTTTTAACAATTTTATAGATATTAGACAAATAACCTGTACCCTGATAAGGCTGTTTTGTGATAAGAATAAGGTATTCAATGAGTTTTGGAGCTTCATGTCTAACTGAAGGTTGCATTTGTTCTATTTTATTTATAAGAAAATGCCTTAGATTTTGTAAAAACAACGAATTGTCTTTATTTTAGCATTACCAGAAAGGCTCATCCAGACTTTGCTACACTTTGCTGTGAAGGAAAGGTTAGTTTGCTTATATTTTTGTATTACTGTATTGCCTTTCTATATTTTGAATACTGTAGTTTGTTTTCTTTACCTTGTGTTTTGCTTGCATTCTGTTTTAACAGCATATTAAAACTTTAAAAGAGACCACAGATCTCTCTGTTCTGAGTCAGGCAGAATTTTTTCCCACCCTCCCACCCATTTAAGTTGTTTTGTTAAATACCACTGTCTTTCTAGTTGCCTGCCTCTTATGTTAATCTGACCATATATCTCATTTCTCTCTACTTTCACTGGCTTATGTGAGTAATCACAAAATCATCATTTTTGAAATCCCACCCCTTCAATTATTTAAATTTATTGGCCATCCTACAGTATTTCATAGTACCAAATTACAAAAGTGACCACCCCTTTCAATCCATCTTGCTGTTTTAAAAATAGTAACTATCCACTAAACCTTAACTTTTTAAATAGGTAAAACTCAAGTTACCTACTTTCACATCTAACTTCTGTAGTGCACACTGCAGAGTGCATTCTTTTCAATCTTACCTTTAAGCATCCCTGTGACTATCACTTTCTCTAATACCTGCTGGAAAGCACTAGGAAGCCTTAAACTCATACAAACACTGAACTCTCCTTGTTAATAAGGAGAAATTAATAGTAGGCACTAAACAGCCTATAATTGCAAAGTACCTTGCTAAGGAAACAGCTCCTGTACTTTACAAAGAAAAAAAAGCCCCAAACCAGGCATGTCCAAGGGTCAGCTTTCGGTGATTTCTCCTGTCCACCTGGTGAATCTGGGCATACTGGGGCAATGCAGCAATTGCCTCATGTACACAGACAACCCTCTCCTCCTACCACCCAACACTACAACCTGTGAGAGATGCACTTACATAGCCAAAATGGAAGCAAAGCTCTCTCCACCCAAGATTGTGCTAAACAGTCAAGAGGAGAAGGTTAACACCCACACTACACCTACACCTCAAGCAATACATAGCCCTTCTAAACCTGCACCACCAACACCCACATATAGCAACACTAAATCCACATATGCAGAGGCCCTTAACTGTAACCTGCCCAAGCAACAAAGACCTCTGAAGCTGAAACACAAACAAACACCAATCACAACCAATGTGTCACATAGTTCACAACACCAGTGTGCCACCCAGCAACAGCCCCTAAGGCAAGACAATGTACCTAACACTTTAGTCATAGGTGACTCTATAGTCCGGCACACTGATGTCCCTCTCACCAGGTTGAATAAGGAGAAAATTACAGTCAGCTGCCTGTCGGGTGCCAGGATTCGCCACATAATGCATGCACTCAAGTCACTCCACAACAAGTACAAATATGACTCTGTCATTGCCCATGTTGGAGTGAATGACTTGAGACGTACCTCCCTGGACTACATGAAAAGAGACATAGAAGAGCTCTCGGATCATGTGGCCCAGGCAGGTATGACCCTAGCCCTGAGTAGCATCCTGCCTTCACCCAGAATGATACCACAATATAAGGATAAAATGATTGACTTCAACAATTGGCTAAGCTTATGGTGTCATTCAAAGGGGATCCATTGACAGACCACGATGCTTTGCCAGAGATGGTCTGCACCTGTCGCCCCTGGGATTCAGGTTACTGGCTAAGGCTCTTGCCACCCCTATAGTGCCTTTTTTAGGCAAACTTCAAAGGACAAAAAGTACAGTTTTGTACCTACCATAAATGTAGATGTTCGAAGATCCACATTGCTGCAGTCCTAACACTTGGGTAGTCCTCTGTCCCTCGGCGCATTTGACTGACATCAGAACGCCAGGGTACAAAATGCGATGACCGACGCCATATCCTCAGTCTTTTCTTGCCCCAGATGTCAGAAGACCCTAAAGAAAAAGGTCCAAACCCATAGGCAACAGCTAAACAAGCAACCAGCCTAACACCAAAAATATGTACAATATATACAATATATACAATAAACACAAAATACCTCAGATGTATAATCCAACCCACACAAGACTGCAGCAATGTGGATCTTACATCTACATTTATGGTAGGTACAAAACTGTACTATGTTCTTCATCTCACATTGCTGCAGTCCTAACGTAGAATCCCAAAGCAGAGGTAAGGAGGATGGCTAAACTATAATGAAGCAGGACTGCAACACAGCAGTGGCAAACCCAGCCCTGGATTTAGAGTACAGTGGAAGGTGGTAATGCCTAGAGAAGGTATGCACTGAACTCCAAGTGGCTGCCTCCAAAATATCCTTAGTTGCCATGATGTGGCAGTAGCCCTAGTGGAATGAGGCCTAATCCCAGCTGGAATCTCCTTGCCATGATGGGAATAACAGAAAGCAATGCAAAATCCAATCCACTTAGAAATAGTTTGTTTTGACACGGCTTGCCCTGAGAGCACAAAGCAAAAGAAACTAATAACTGCTGAGATTGTCTGAACCCTTTAGTTCTGTCCAAATAATATCGCAACTGCCTGTGTACATCTAAAGTGTGCAAAATCTTTTCCCAAAAGTAGGCAAATGAATAGTTTGGTTTAAAGCCACACTAGAAACCACTTTAGGCATAAAGGAAGGATTAGTACGTAAAGATACCCTGTCCTTATGAAAAATTAAGAAAGGCTCAACTGCCATAAGGGCCTGCAATTCAGAAACCCTTCTTGCAGAGGTAATGGCCAACAAAAAAGCAGTCTTCCATGACAAATATTTCAACTCAGCAGTCGCTGCAGGTTCAAAAGGTTGTAGAGTGAGTTTCTCCAACACAAAATTGAGATCCCAAGCAGGAGTAGGAGCCCTTCATGGGGGTCTTAAATTCTTTGCCCCTCTAAGAAATTGCTTGAACAAAGGATGAGAAAACAATGGGTCACAGTCATAGTGAGCTGAAATTGCTGCAGCATGAATCTTAATAGAAGAGAAGGACAATCCTTTGTCCAATAACTCAGTAAGATATTGAAGAGCCACACTTAAATTAGGCTCAGAAACATCCAAATCCTTAGCTGCACTCCAAAACAAAAATCTCTTCCATTTATCTGCATACACTTTCCTTGTACTAGGCCTTCTAGCTTCCAAAATCACATTCAAAACTTGTTGTGGAAGTTGAGACCCTCTATGGTTTAAAACAGAATATGCCATGCTGTTAGGTGAAGAGAGTGAAGCTTGACATTGAGCAAATGACTGTCCTCCTGGGACAACAGATGTGGAATCAAAGGCAAAGGCCATGGAGGCTTCCGGACTAGACTTCTCAGTAGTGGGTACCAGTGCTGCCGAGGCCAGTCTGGTGCTATCAAAATCATCCTTGGCTTGTCCTGTCTGACCTTCAGAAGTACCTTTGAGAGGAGAGGCAGAGGTGGAAAGGCATACACATGAAGACTTGTCCAACTGAAAGAAAGAGCATCCACTTTCCAAGCTGTGGGATGATACCTTTGTGCAAAACTTTGGCAGCTGGTGGTTTAGTGGAGAAGCGAACAGATCTATGTCTGGAGTTCCCCAGGACACTGTCAATTTCTGAAATACATGAAGATCCAGTTTCCACTCGTGGGGATCCATTTGTCTGCTTAACACATCTGCTAAGGAGTTCTGTGCTCCTGGCAGAAACCTTGCCTGAAGATTGAGCTGTAAACTGAGAGCAGTCTCCCACAAAATCATTGCTTGCCTGCATAGAGGATAAGAATTTGCTTGTTGATGTACCACATGACAGTCGTGTTGTCTGTTAGAATCAACACCTGCCCTGGAAGAAGTAACTTCTTGAAAGCCATTAATGCAAACTGGACTGCTAACATCTCCTTCATGTTGATATGTAGATGTTGTAGTCTGGCAGGCCACTTGTCTTGTATCCACTTTCTATTCAGATGAGCTCCCCAAGCTTTGTCTGAGGCATCTGTCGTTAAAATCTGGCCGGGTCACAGAGAGTCCCTTGTTTAGGTGACATTCCTGAGCCCACCACAGAAATTCCTTTTGAATGCAAGGTAGTATTTGAATGACAGTGTCCAGATCCTGGCAGTGCTGTGTCCATACATTTTTGAGATACCATTGTAGCTTCCTCATATGCAGTTTGGCATTGGGAAGCACCAGAATACAAGATGCCATGAACCCTAAGGCTTGAAGGACTGTCCTTGCAGTCAGCCCGGACTGATGAGATAGTTGATGGAAGTAAAGGGAAAGACTTTTGTTTGTCCGCCATCTGGGATGCTGTATTCAGTCTCACACCCAGAAAGCACATGTCCTGAGAGGGTACTAGACTGGACTTTATTTCGTTCACAGAATACCCTAGGCATCTTAGCACTGCTATCACATATTCCAAATGATGAAGAAGCTCTTCCTTTCTTGAGCCAGAATCAGGCAGTCGTCCAAATAAGGATAGATTTGTATTCCTTTCAGCCTGAAGAAAGCTATCATCACAGAAACCAACTTGAACACTAAAGGGCAATGCAGAGAACTGATAGTGAGAATTATACTTCCTGCAACTTAGTCTGATAGGAACATGAAGGTAAGCCTCCTTGAGATCCAAAGTTACCATCCAATGATCTTTGCCCAGCAGAGGTAAAAGCTGCTGCAACGCCAACATTTTGAACTTGGGAATGTCCAGATAAGTGTTGAGGATGGATAAATCCAAAATTGGTCTCCACGTGTTTCCCCTCTCCCACTTGGTACTAGGAACAGGCGAGAATAAAATCCTAGGCCCCTTTCTGGCATGGGAACCGGCCTGTGGCCCCTATTTGGAGTAACAGTGTAATTTGCTTGTGAGCCTCCAGTCTTTGGAGGAGGAATGTCTGGCATGCCTTTGAAAGGAGGCAAGGTATGGAAATAAAACCTGTAACCGTGATGTATGATATCCAGTACCCATTTGTCTTGGGTAATCAAACTTTGAAAAGTGCCAGCCTTCCTCCCAAGGCTCTGGCAGCTGAAAAGGTAGGTCATTAGGACTGACCCCTGCCCTCACTCAAGACTGTGCAGGAGAACTCCCTGTTCTAGGCCTAAAGAGCCCTGACCTCTGCCCCTGGATCTACCCCTAGACTGGGAATCATAAGAAGGATACGCCCACCCCTTAGTAGGCCAATTTCTACTAAACTTTGGAGGCTGAACCTGCAAAAATCTTTAACAGTCTGCATAGACTTAGCCTTGTCTTCCATTTTCTTTAAAACTGCCTCAACAGGAGAACCAAACAAGACATCAGATTGCAAAGGGCATCCAAAATCCTAGTTTTAACATGGTCAGATAAATTTTGATCCCTCAGCCAGAGAACTGACCCAGTGGCAGCCACCCTAGAGGAGGCCTGTACAGCATCAAAACCACATTGCAAAGAATGCTTACCCACCTGTTCAGAAACATGCACTAAATCCTGTAACTCTTTACAATCAATACCTTCCGCCAGAGCATCAACCTTAGATTTCAACTGTGAAAGCAGATAATTTTGATATTTTAACATATGAAACTGGCAATTCAAAGCTCTCATGGCTAGGTGGAAGAAGTATAAACTTTCTTTCCCCATCTATCCAAGGCCCTGGCCTCCTTATCTGCAGGAACTGACAACAGAAGCCGTAACACCCGTAGGCCCCTGGCTAACAGTCTCTGGGTCTGCCCTAGGACTCTTAAAAGATACTTATGAGCTTCAGGCACCCTGTAATACCTATCTGGTTTAACAGGAGCAGGAGGCAAGGAATCAGGATTAAGAGAAGCCTCCACACATCTTCCACCACAGTCAAAACAGGAGGTATAGCCAAAGGCCTATGCTGGGGTAAAACAAAACTCCCTAAGCCTTTTCCTGGAGTCAGAGAAGTCCTGACCTTCCCATTTAAAATGCTCTCTCATGGAGTGAAGGGTCTCTGAAAAGAAAAATCCTCAGGAGGAGAAGCAGAAGGAGTAGAATCATCCACATCAGAATCAGAATAATGAGAATACTCCTGTAAGTCTTCAGCCAAGACTCAGACACATCCGAAGCCTGCTCATAATCCCCAACACTGGCTCCATCCTAGGCCTCTTATCAGGAGGGGCATAGAGCCTCTAATTAAAAATTAAATCTTCTGCCATTTTAAGCATGTGCTTCTTGGGCACAGAACCTGAAGAACTAGGAGGACACCCCACAGCAGCCAAACTAGACCTGCCTCTAGGAGAAGCTTTGCCTTAGACACCTTAGAAAGGGAGGGAGTAGTAACCTGAGAAGCCCCTGTAGCCTGACTTGCCTCCTGGGAGGCCACATCCTGTAAAAGCAGAGTTTCTCCCAGAGAGGCCTCCGCTCGTCCGGTTCCACTTCTAACCTAGGTTTAACAGCCTTGTCCGCATTTTGTAATTGCACCGCCCCAAAGACCAACCTGGCACAATCCAATATTGAACCTAGGTCCCAAACAAGGTATACACAAATTATGGTAATCCCTATGCGTATCTGTTTCCCACAAGAAATACAGTTATTCACTTTTTCTGACATCCGTAAACCACTGAGGCAAGAAAAACCAAAATATTGTCTGAAACTCAAAATTTCAGAATGCAACACTGCTTCTGCATCGGACCATGCAAAAGACTGAGGATATGACGCCGGTCATGCGCATTGCGATTTGTACCCCTGACGCTCTGATGTCAGTCAAATGCCTCTGATATTCGGACAGCGGACTACCCAAGTGTTAGGATTGCAGCAATGTGAGATGAAGAACATCCACCACCGTAACAGGTACAAGCATGCAAAATCTGAAGGTAATGCTACTCAATGCTAGAAGTCTAAACCTCAAAATGCACTCTCTCGAGGCACTCCTAAAAATGGAGAACATCGATATCTGTGCAGTAACTGAGACCTGGTTCAAGGCTCCAGAGAGCACCCCTGCAATACCAGGCTACAACTCTTACCACACTTTTCGGCCACCAAACCAGGACCGAAACACTAAAGGTGGAGGAGTGTCAATATTCACCAAGGATATTCACACCACCAGGCTAGTTGGCCAACACAATGTGTCTGAAATTCACCAAGTGCAACTAACACTAGGTAAAACTGCAATCCAAATTGTAGCTTGCTACAGATCCCCCACCATACCCCAAGATTCTCACTACACCTTTTTAAATATACTGGAAAATATTAAGATAGAACCAAACACCCTAATACTGGGTGATTTTAACTACCCTGCCATTAACTGGGAAAACTACTCATGTCCCAACACCTTTGCGCAACAGTTCTTGGAATTCATAAATTACAACACCCTGGATCAACTAATCCATAGTCCCACCAGGGGCTCCAATATCCTAGACCTGGTCATTACCAACATGGCAAATCAATGCTCCATACCTATGGTCACCCCCTCGTTAGTCAGGTCTGACCATAAGCTAATCACCCTTAACATCCACATCCCACCCCCACCCCCCAGTAAAGAAACCACCATAAAAAACTTCTCCAAAGCCAACTTCATGCTACTCAAGTCAGAAGTGACAAACTTCATGACACCTATGCAGACGGGAACTGAAAGTTCAACTGCTGAATCCTACACTAAGGCACTGTACGAGCACATCCACTCATGCATGAATCGTGCCATCCCAAATAGAACCAAAATGCTCTCATCCAAAAAAAGGAAGCCAATCTGGTGGTCCCCTACCTACTTTACAACAAAAGGAAGAAACTTTTGCAGAAAAGAGGAAAATCCCAGGATGCAAAAAACTCCCTTACTAGCCTCAGTAAGAAACTGAGATGCCTCATAAAATCCTCCAAAGCTAGTTATGAAAATAAAATTGCCAAAGATTACAAAGACAACCACAAAGCATTCTATAACTATGTCAAGAATCTAAATGGCAATGCTCAGATCTGCTCTGAGCTAAAACAGAATGGCAATAAATATACTGATCCAAAGGATATTGCCAATATCCTGGCAGATCGATTCAGTGCCAACTTCACCCCCCTCTCACCCCCTAAATGGCCCATCTCAATACCGGCAGATTGCCAAATTCCAGTAATAACGGCCACACAGGTACAAAACGCACTCTCTAAAGCCGAGAATACAGCATCCATGGGACCAGATGACATCCCGGACTGTGTACTACATGAACTACAATATGAACTGGCACCTCACCTAAGTGTCATGTTTAATCATAGCCTCACCTCAGGTTTCGTGCCCACTGAGTGGCGCAGAGCTACAGTTATCCCAATCCACAAGGGGGATCCACCTTGGATCCCAGAAACTACCGTCCCATCAGTCTGACAAGCCTGATCTGCAAGGCCATGGAGCGTATTATCATGGAACTTATAAACAAAGACATTGGCAACCTTCAAACACTGGACCCCACCCAGTTTGGGTTTGTGAAGGGCTGATCTTGTCTCCTGAACCTGATTGACTTCTTTGAATCAGTCTCCAGAGCCATGGACAAGGGTAAGGTGGTCCACACAGCCTATCTAGACCTTGCCAAGGCCTTTGACACCATCCCCCACTCTGGAATCATAGATAAACTTACCAAGTTGGGTATTAATCCCTATGTCACCCAATGGGTTGCTAAAAGGCTTACTGATAGAACCCACACTGTAAAAGTAGCCGACTCCAAATCCAGCTCCAGACAAGTGACAAGTGGAGTACCTCAGGGTTCAGTCCTGGGGCCGCTCTTGTTTGGCATCTGCTTCTCTGAAGTACAGGTCAACACTAAGGGACTCTGGCTAACAAAGTTTGCAGATGACTGCAAACTGGGAGCCATTATTGAATCCCCAAATGATGTGGATACTCTACAAAAGGGCCTTACAGAAACAGATGCTTGGTGCCAGAGCCATGGGCTCAAGCTCAATGCCAAGAAATGTATTGTTATCCCCTTTGGGAAAAAAACATGTATCCATGAATTACCATACACAGAAAGTGTGATAAGAGACTTAGGGACACAGGTGGACAGTGGTCTCACCTTCGATAACCACATCGCCACAACAGTCAGGAAATCCTTCTATGTGGCACACCTCATCACGAAGGGCTTTTCATCCTGAAAAAAGGAGGTCATTGTCCCACTGTACTCATCCCTCATTAGACCCATTATAGAATACAACGCCCCATTTGGTATGTACCTCTCAAGACATCTGCAACAACTGGAAAGGCCTCAAAAATACCTCACTAAAAGAATCACAGGCCTAAAGCAGATGCCCTTCGCTGACCACCTTAAAAACTCCAGCTATACTCTGTCGCATATCGTCTACTCAGAGGCGATCTCTGCTTAACATACAAGGCCATGTCAAACCCAGAGCTGTTGGACATGCTACACTTAAAGAAATCCCAATCCCTCAGAGCTACATGCTCCAGGGATCTAAACCTTGTCATCACAATAAACAAAACATGCTGGAGGGATAGGTTCCTGACCCAGAGACTCCCCAGACTCTGGAATAGATTGCCCATACATGTCAAGCAGAGTGCCTCTTTGGACCTCTTCAAGAGGAACCTTGACGTTTGGATGGGAGAAAGGAAATTCACCCCAGGGATCACGTCAGTCGCCCTGCTAGACAGGGGTCCAGGAAAGTAAATAATGTGGGAAGAAATAGCCAGGGAATTGTTATGGCTAGGCTTGTATAGGCCCTAGGGCTGATAGCCTAGTACCAACCTATGAACCTATGAACCTATTTATATTATAATTATAAATTATCTGTTCCTTTGTTAGAATTTTCCCTTTCTCTATAATTTGATGCCAAAAGAGTAATGTTTCTTCTTTAAGTATATTTATTTTAGATATTTGGAATGTATCTAGAATATTTGGTGTAAAAGCTATAGGGAAAATAAGAAAAATCCAAGAATTAATATTTGCTATTTTGTTTATATATGTTTTGAACACTGAAAGTGTAGAGCTTATATAGTTTGATGGCAATTTATTAATATTATTCCTTTTCCCTAAAAAATAATCTTTTAACATCCATATAAGGGGTGATGGTATTACTGTTAAGTTGTCTTGTATGTCTTGTATGTGATTATAATTGATTTCTATGTAAATCTGCTCATGGGCTTGTTTCCATATAGGTGTGTATGAATTATTTAACCATAGTGTTATGTTTTTAATATCAGATGAGGTAATATATAAATCAATATCCAGTAAATTAATTCCACTGTCTTCCCAATCTGGCAAATGTTTATTTAAGGCTATACGGGGTTTATTTGGAAACCATAGAAAATTTAAAATTAGTTTATTCTATCTTTGAATAATATATTTGGGAGGTGGCAATGAAAAATTTTGTATTAAGTATAATATTTTGGGAAATATGATTATTTTAATAAGATATAATCTGTCTGCTGTTGAAAAGATATATTTATTCCAGTAACCAATTTTGTTCTATTTTGTCTAGTATTTTATTATAGTTAAATATTAGATAATCTGTTAAGTCATTGAGTAGATTTATTCCCAGATATAATAATTTACTTTCTGTTACTATATATTTGTAAAATCTTTTGTTTATATTATTTTTGTTTTTACAATTACAGGGCATATTTTTAGTTTTGTTTTCATTAAATTTTAAGCCTGAAATATTTTGAAATGTATTCATGGAGTTAAATAGAGCATTCAAAGACTCATTTGCATCTGAGAGAGTTAATAGTATGTCATCAGCAAAGAGTTGGATTTTAAGGTTTAACATTTTATTAATACAAATGCCCTTTATGTTATTGTTTGATCTGATTTGATTTGCAAAGGGTTCTATGAGTAATGCAAATAACAATGGTGATAAAGGGCAAAGTACAGTTTTGTACCTACCATAAATGTAGATGTCCGATAGGTATGCATCTGCAGTCCTAACAAATGGGTTGTCCTGCCTCAGGCAGCCCTTCGGTCGGCCGGATTCCAAAGTCTGGGTCTGGCCTCGGCTGATGTCGCACTTCACCCCACGTCATAGCTCCTGGGGTATAAAGGCATCAGCCAATGCCATTTTCCTCAGTGTTTCTTGCCCCAGATGCCAGGTGCCCTCTAGGAAGGCTAAATTTGTATGAAAGTAGAAAATTCCAAACAGTAGAAATCAAAAAGTATATATACATACAAACAAATACACCATAATAGATTCCCCCAGCTAGCTAAGAGAGGGGTAAGTACCCTAGGAATACCACAGAGGGGAAGGAGGGTGGGTAATCCTGACTGCAGATGCATACCTATCGGACATCTACATTTATGGTAGGTACAAAACTGTACTATGTCCTTCAAGGATGCATCTGCAGTCATAACATATGGGTAGAATACCATAGCCAAACTGGGGGAGGAGGCACTAAGATAATGATGGTGTAGTTAAGATCCCTTGTAAAACTGCAGTAGCAAACCCTGCTCGGGATCTGGAGTATAAAGGAAGATTGTAATGCTTGGCAAATGTATGCACGGAGCTTCCAGTAGCAGCTTCTAAAATGTCTTTGGTAGCCACTCCTCGTAGGAAAGCTGTAGTGGTGGCTGTAGCTCTCGTGGAGTGAGGCCTGATATTTTCAGGAGTTGTCTTTCCATGAAATGAGTAGCAGAATCGAATGCAATTTCCTATCCATTTTGAGATTGTCTGTTTTGAAATTGCTTTTCCTTGCACTCCTGTTGCATATGCTACCAGAAGCTGGTCAGTTTTTCTGCTGGCCTTAGTTCTGTCCAGATAGTAGCGCAGTTGTCTGTGTACACCCAAGGTGTGTAGTAGTTTTTCCCCCCTGTTCTGTGGGTTAGGGAAGAATGTAGGTAGATGAATAGCTTGGTTCAAGGATACCCTGGATACCACCTTTGGCATAAAAGTAGGATTGGTTCTCAGAGACACTCTATCCTGGTGAAAGATAAGGAAAGGCTGCACTGCCATTAATGCCTGTAACTCAGATACCCTTCTTGCTGAAGTGATTGCTAGCAGGAAGGCAGTTTTCCAAGATAAGAACTGTAAGTCTGCTGTTGCTGCTGGTTCAAAAGGGGAAGTGTTAATTTTTCTAGCACAAAATTGAGATCCCATGCAGGCAGAGGTGGTTTCCTTGGAGGTTTTACATTTTTGATCCCTCTCAAGAATTGTCTGAGGAGAGGTTGAGAGAAGACAGGAGGATCCATGTTGTACTCTGCTGAAATTGCTGATGCATGAATCTTAATGGAAGAATAGGACAGGCCATTGTGGAACAGTTCTGCTAAGTATTCTAGGATGTGTGCTAGGTTTGCCAGAGTGACATTTGTTCCCTTTGCTGCACTCCAAATGAGGAATCTCTTCCATTTGGCTGAATATGTTTTCCTTGTGGAGGGTCTGCGAGCCTCCAGGATAATGTCCTTAACCCTCTGAGATAAAACAGGTTGGTTTTGTTTTATGCAATTTTCCAAGCAGTTAGCTGCAGCGTTTTTAAGTTTGGATGCAGGGTCTTGTAGTTGTTCTGCGTTAGAAGTAAAGGACATAGAGGTAGAGGCCATGAGTTCGTCGAGACATGCTTCTCAGTAGCGGGTACCAATGCTGCCTTGGCCAGTCTGGAGCTATCAGAATTACCTTTGGCTGTTCCTCTCTGATCTTCAGTAGAACTTTGTACATCAATGGGAGAGGTGGAAAGGCATATACTGTCAGGGCCTTCCAGCTGAAAGGGAGTCCACCCTCCAGGCTTGTGGGTGGTATACTCGAGCAGAATTTCTTCAGTTGGTGGTTGAGTGGGGAGGCGAACAGGTCTATCTTTGGCATTCCCCATTTCTTTGTTATGGTTTTGAAGATGTCTGGATGCAGCATCCATTCGTGAGCATCCGTGGTAGTTCTGCTTAAGCTGCCTGCTAGTGAATTCTCTTTTCCTGGTACGAATCTGGCCTGCAGTTGGATGTTGAGATTCAGGCCTAAGTTCCACAGGTCCATTGCCATCCGGCATAGAGGGTATGAATGTGTGCCTCCCTGTTTGTTGATGTACCACATGATTGTGGTATTGTCCGTCCTTATCAGCAGGTGTCCTTGCTGGAGGAATGATTTGAATGCCTCGATTGCATGCTTCACTGCCAGCATCTCCTTTAGATTTATGTGTAGATTCAGCTGGTCTTGGGACCATAGGCCTTGGATACACTTGTCCTCCATGTGTGCCCCCCAGCCTAGGTCTGAGGCGTCCGTGGTGATGGTCTGCCTTGGATGTGGTTTGTGGAAAGGCAATCCTCTGTTGATCTGGCAGGCCTGAGCCCACCACATGATTTCTTTTTTCAGGCATGGAATGATTGGTATCAGGGCTTCTAGACTGTGTCTGTGTTGAGACCATACATTCCTTAGGTACCATTGTAATTTTCTCATATGCAGCCTGGCATGTGGGATTAAGATTATGCAGGATGCCATGTAACCCAGGGCCTGCAGGACTTTCCTTGCAGTAAGTTGAGTTTGTCTTGTTAATGCCATGAAGTAGACTGGTAGTTGCTTTTGTTTTTCTTCTGTGAGAAAAGCCATCTGAGTTATTGTGTCCAGTTCTGCACCCAAAAATGTTATCCTTTGGGATGGCACTAGTCTTGACTTTTGTATGTTGACTGTGTATCCCAAGGCTTGCAGCAGTTGTATGACATAGGCCAAATCCTTTATTATTTTTGTCTTGTCGTCCGCTTGTATTAGGCAGTCGTCCAGGTATGGGTAGATTTGAATTCCCTGAAGCCTGCAATGTGCAATTACTGATGCCAGGCATTTCGTGAATACTCTGGGTGCAGTAGATAAGCCAAAGGGCAATGCTGAGAATTGATAATGCTCTGATCCTGCAAGAAATCTGAGGTGTCTTCTGCAATCTGGTCGTATAGGGACGTGCAGGTATGCCTCCTTGAGATCTAGAGTCACCAGCCAAGACTCCTTGCCCAACATGGGAAGAAGTTGCTGTAGGGTCAGCATCTTGAATTTTGGAACAATGAGATATGTGTTCAGTGCGGACAAGTCGAGAATAGGCCTCCATTGATTTTCTTTTCTTGGTACAAGGAATAGTCTGGAGTAAAATCCTTGGCCTTGTTCCATAGGTGGTACCTTTTCTATTGCTCTCATCCTTAGTAAGCTGATAATTTGTTTTAGAGCCTCTGGTTTCTGGCTTGGTGGAAGGTTTGGCATTCCTCTCTTTTTTGGTAGAGTGTGGAAGTGAAACCTGTAGCCTTTGTCTATTGTTTGCAAAGCCCATTTGTCTCCTGTAATGCAATGCCAGTTTTTTGAAAATAAAGCTAGCTTTCCACCCAAGGGTGCTTCCAGTTGTTCCCTGGTAGGCGGAGTCAGAGCCAAGTCATTGTGTCTGTCCTGTAGAAGTGGTTGCAGTCGCAGCTGTGGCGGCACTTCTCTGGTTGGCAGGTTGCCACTGATGACCCCTGTAGGCACCCCTTGATTGACCTCTGCCTCTTGGGCATCTATTTCTACCTCTCTGTGCTCTGGAGGTGTCTGGAAAGGACCAATTCTTTGAAGGCCAATTTCTGCTGAACCTCGGAGGTTGGACCTGCAGAAAATCCTTGACTGTTTGGACAGATTTTGCTTTTTCTTCCACTTTCTTTAGAACCCTCCTGTGCAGGGGAGCCAAATAAACTTTGTTTCTCCATAGGAGCATCTAGGAGTTTAGACTTAACATGGTCTGGCAAGGATTGTTCTTTTAGCCAGGCATGCCTTCGAATCACTGCTCCAGTCATAGCTGATCTAAATGAAGCCTCCAGTGCATCATAGCCACATTTTAAGAAATGATTACTGACCTGCTGAGAGTTGTGTACCAAATCCTGAAGGGACTTACGGTCTAAAGGTTCAGGAGAGGACAGCTTTTTATTCAGCTGATCTAACAAAAATTCCTGGTACTGTATCATGTGAAATTGACAGTTTAAAGCCCTGGCAGAAAGAGTAGCAGATGTATAAACCTTCTTACCCCATCTCTCTAATGCTCTTGATTCTCTTTCAGAGGGTAGGGGGTTTTTGGCAGAGGCAGCTGTAACACCTTTAGGGCCCTGAGAAATGGTTTCTGGGTCTGCAGCATGGGCCTTATACAAGTGGAAATGAGAATCCGGGACCCTGTAGTATCTGTCAGGTTTGGCAGGGGCTGGGGGAAGAGAATCAGGGGCAGTACTGGCATCATTGTATGCATCATCAACAACTGATAGCACAGGTGGTATGGCTAAAGGCCTATGCTGTGGTAAGTGTAAAAAAAGTCCTTAGCCTTTTCCTAGAATCAGAAAAATCCTGACCCTGCCATTGGAAGTGTTCCCTCATTGAGTGTAGAGTTTCCCCAAATGAAAATTCTTCTGGAGGGGAGGCAGAAGGAATGGAGTCTTCTGCATCAGAATCCTCATAAGGTGAGTATGGTCCTTCCTGATGGTCAGATAAATCTGAACCATCCGAGGAATAGTCAGAGGAGAGGGGTTCAGGGGGTTCAGTCCTAGGCCTCTTTTCAGGAGGGGGTTGTGAGGCCCTGTCTGGGTGAGGTTGGGATCCCCTGATCAGAGAAATAAGGTCCTCAGCAAGGCTGAGAATCTGAGAACTTGAGGTAGCTGTGAGAGGGAGCTTTTGTAGGTAAGGCCTTGGAAAGTTTAGCTGCTTTAGCCCTGGAGAAGGCCTTGATAGACATAGAAGCAGGGGGTCTAACTGCCCCACGTGCAGGAGTAGAGATGTCCAACGGAATGGTGTCGGACAAATCTTGTGTGCCTGCTTCTTCAGTAGGAATTTCTGTAGCCGACTCAGCCAGGGCCTGTGTGGCCTCGGTTGTCAGAGGTATGCTTTCGGCCGAAGGGAGAACCGAGGTCTCGGTTTCAGCCGAAACCGAGACACTCGCGGTAGGCCTAACCGTGATTTCAGCTGAAACTGCGGGCCGCAAGTGTCGGTCCTTTTCCTTGCGTTTTTTAGCTAAATGCATAGTCGGAGTCTCCGACGGCATTTTATATGCAAAAGCGGAGCCAAAAAACTCTTCAGCAAACTCCGACCGACGTCTAAGGGTCCGTCGGTTGAAGGAAGCACAGGCTAAACAAGCTGATACGTCGTGGTCTGGGCCTAAGCAAGGAAGGCAGTAAGAGTGGAAATCCTGATGAGGTATTTGTTTCCCACAAGTTAAACAATTATTTACTTTGTCTGACATCAGCTGAGGCAAGAAAGAGTCCCCAACGGGGTACTTAGCTTTTTTAGAAGTCTTTGGTAGCTGAAATCTCTGGATCTGACCGACCAGCACTTGTGAACAGCTTCTGCTTCGGGCACCGCGCGGCAAGAAAGACTGAGGAAAATGGCGTCGGCTGATGCCTTTATACCCCAGGAGCTATGACGTGGGGTGAAGTGCGACATCAGCCGAGGCCAGACCCAGACTTTGGAATCCGGCCGACCGAAGGGCTGCCTGAGGCAGGACAACCCATATGTTATGACTGCAGATGCATCCTTGAAGGACATCCTTGTTTAGTTCCCTTTTTGATTGTTATAGGGCCTGATCTATATGATCCCAGTTTAACATATGCAGTAGATTTTTCATATAGTATTTGAATAAGTTATTAAAATTAGAAGGAAAGTTATATTCTTTTAAAACTAGTGAAAGAAAGTTCCAGTTAACCGAATCAAAAGCTTTATTAATATCTAATGAGATTACATTTAAATCTATGACTTTGTTTGCTATAATCTATTAATGTTAGTGTTCTTTTAATATTATCTGAAGTATTTCTTCCTTTATTAAAACCTGTTTGATCTTTGTGAATTAAGAAAGGAAGAAAGTGTTTGATCCTATCTGCGTATATAGCCATAAACATCTTATAGTCTATACTGAGTAATGATATTGGCCTATATGAGGAACACTGCTTCTCATCTTTATCTGGTTTGATAGTTGGGGATATCAATGAATATTTCCAAGAGGGTGGTATATTCAAATCTTTATTGGCTATATCATATACTTTTAATAATAAGGATATGGCTTGATTGGGTATTAATTTATACATTTCTGGTAGCATATTGTCTGGGCCAGGTGCTTTATTTGTCTTGAGCTTTTTAATTTGTGATTTTAATTCTGTCATATTGATTGGTTTGCTTATAATGTCTATTTGTTCTTGCGTTAATTTAATATGAATATTATTTTCTAAGTATTTTTTTATATCCTTAGTAGGTGTATCTTGAGTATTTATGGAATTATCAATGTTAAATTGGAGTCTGAATGCTTCTAAAATATCATTTAGTTCCGTAACTCTTTTGTTAGTATTAGGAATAAATATTTCTTTTATTTGCTTAGATTTAATTATTTTTTGTTCTATTAGTTAAGTATCTCAGGTGTGCTGAATTAGTAGAGTATGAGTTTATTTTTATCTTTTCTAAGTTAATCATAATCTTATGATGTAGCAATTCTGTATACTTCTTATTGATTTGTGTAAGTTCTTGAACTTGAGAAGCATTACCCTTTTGTATTTCCAGTTTCAGTTTATCTGCTTTGTTTTGTAAGTCTAGCATATCTTTATTCCATAACTTCCTTTTATTTATGTACCAGGATAATATCTTCCCATATGTAACTGCTTTTAATGAATCCCAGACATATATTTCTGAAATATCTTCTGTGTAATTTATTTATAGAAAGTTTTTGATTGTTTCTTCATAAAATTCTTTGAAATCTGTCAATTTTGTGATATAGGAAGGTATCCTAGTAATGGGATTTGAATAAAATGGTCTAAGCTCTATCTCAAAGACTATGGAATTATGATCAGATAAGGGACAATTTATAATTTTGACTTTGTCAGTTTTTGTTATTAGGTCATTGGCAACACATATTCTATCAATTCTAGAGTTAGTTTTATATCTATGAGAATAAAATGTGAAGATTAGTGAGTCTGGTTCTACAAATTCATTTATATCTTTTAAATACAATGTATCTATAAATTTTGATAGTGCTTTAGAGATAGGTTGTTTTCTTCTTTTGGATTTAGAATCTGTATCTTTTTCATTCATTATACAGTTAAAGTCTCCTGCCAATATCAGGCTACCCTTAGTTAAATGAATTATCTCTTCAAAATGCTGTTTAACTGTTTTTAATCCTAGTCCTGGGATCCAATATAGATTTACTAACGTATAGATTATCTTATTTAACTCTACTGAAGCTAGACAAAACATACCTGATGTATCTTGATGAATAGTAATTATTTTAGGTGTTATAGTTGAGTTGCGAAGTAGTATAGCTACTCCTCTTTTTTTTGTTTTGTATTGAGAGTTTATTAGTACTGTGTAATTATTAATATTTAAGTTGTTTATATCTCTATTTAATAAGTGTCTCTCTTGTAAAAAGACTATTTGTGGTTTATGTACTTAAATAGGCTTCTCCTTTTATTACTATTATTTTGACCATTAACATTTATGGATAAACATTTAATTTCCTAGTTTTGAGTTTGTTTTATGCGTGAGTTTATGTAAATGTTGTTTATTCTTAGTTCCATCTTGGATACAGAATTCAAAAAATTTTTCTTGTATGATTTTTGCATGTTTCTAAGTGACATCAAAGTGATAGAATAAAAAAAAAAGACAAAGAACTTCCAAACTTGTAATTCTTAACCTTAAAAACCATTCCCTATTGCTATGAGGTAATATACTTCTTTGTTTGGTTAGTGAATCTAACCAAACATTCTACCCTCACAAATAGTATTTGGATCAGTTTCTCTTATCCTCTTAGTTTTTAAATAAAGATCATTGAATAATATATTAAGATAATCTAATCAGCTAAAATATATACATATATTCTTTACTCATCTTATTGTAATTCAATAATACTTATTTCTAATCAGGTTTCAAAAAGGTACAAATATTTAGATTAAGGTAGTATCATTTCAAAATAATGTAGGGTATTAATAAACATCATGTTAAAATCTATAACTGTATATTTCATACATATGTTGAAAACTATTTACTGACATTACTGTATAATACAATACCATTGTTGTGCAATTGTTTTAGATTACTGAAGTCTGAAACCAGTGTTTAAATTAGTATTTGCAAAGTCATATTGGAATAAAAACATGAATAGTTCTGAAACCACATCATATTTCATGTTTAACATAAACTGAAATGCAATACAATATACAGGTATATTAATATTTCTTTAGTAGACATTAAATATGTTCCTCTGATTGCATTTTTCAGCTTTTCAAAGAAAATTTCCATGGCTGGAGACAACAAGATCAAAATTTAGACATCTCCCTTATCCAAGAGACTACTTATAATGTTGTTACTTGATTGAGTATTTTGTTAACACTTCTATCAACTTTCAGAGGGACTTTGTATAATCAAAATTGACACAGTACAGAGGTAAAACTACAGTGCACTTGACCACATTTTTAAAGCAAACATCTATGTATATCACATATTAACTCTTACAGCTTAGACTGACACTTAACCAGTGAGTTTATCTGCTGACAATAAGTGCTGGAGATATAATTTTGACTTACTTAACACCAGTAATTTGATCTTATGACCGAATAAAAGTTTAGCATTAAACATCCGGAGCTTCTCATTATAGTATTTAAAAAATATACTGGAGAACATATCAAAATAATGGAAGCTGCTAAGATTTAAACTATTATGTATGAAAATGTTACAGGTTAAAATTCCTAACCCATTTTGCAGTAAATAGACAAAATGTATTTAAACTATGGGGTAACACCTTTATTACGTCAAAAAGGTGTTTAAGAAGCTTGTTTTTCCTCTAACATCAGATGATAGCTATGGTGATCAATGCACTGCAAGAGTATTATTTATCCTGGTAATTGCTTTATGACTGCATATAGAAATATTTAATTCAAATAATTAACTGGCATTACAACAATATTTCACAGAAAAGTTGTTTTACAGTTAATGACTAGATAGAACGCATCATTGAGAGGATACATTTATCAATGTCAAGTGCTTTAGCTATAAGTGTTCCCTCGAATTAATCCCCAATGAATTTACTGCTTACTAAACTTGCAGACTAATATTGGCGTCTTTTCATGTAGTCATATTGGAACGTGAAAATACAGGTCTGCTGATTAGGAACAATCAGGCTCTCAACTGCTAGACAATACATTTGTCTGCAGAAAGGTTTAAGAATTACGGTTGCATTGTCAAGCATTTTTGTTTACACTAACAATAACATGATATACCCGCATACACTAGTATTGTGTCATTCTTGATAATGTAAAAATCCAGGTAATATTATAAGAAGGGTGAAGCCACAGCCAGGTAATATAAGAAGAAGAGTACAGCCACAGTCATTATTCAGATGAGCAAATGGGAGTAGCATGAGCCATCTAAGGATGGATAGCTCGTTGAGTACCTGCCACAATGTATGTTCATAATGCATGGTAACTTAGTAATAAATTAGGGTATGGGCTAAGCCTCTCCCTCTTCTACTCAAATTAGATTTAATACAATATGTGTGTAGAACACAGATGTTTCGACAAAGTTCAAAGCTATATGGGATATAAATATTGTATAATTGACACATTGGGTTAAATCCACTGTTGTTATGTTACTTATTATAGTTGTTTATATAATTATTGCTTTTACTTTCTCTATCTAGTATATTATACTGTTATTTAAATGTTTGATTTGCTAAATGTACATTCAACCTTCTTGTTGCATCCCATTTGTCCACTTGAGGGCATATTTTGGTAGCAGGACATTAGTAGTATTTTGTAGGAGCACCAGTGTGGGAAATGGCAATTTTCCTTAAAATAAACCTGTCAGTTGATTGATAGTTACTAGTTTCTTTAGAGAATTTGTAAAACAGCAGTGATTTTATTTGCTGATGATTAATTTCTGCTCTTTAAACTCTGCTGTATAAAACACAGTAAGGGTTAGCTAAAATGTCTGGAAATCTAAACTGACAGAAAGACAAGTAGATATATGTCCTTACCTATCAAGGTGCTCGAAGACAGCAGTAGCCATAAGCTGAAAGTGCTTCAAAAAATATATATCTGTGTATATTTATATGAACCTCTTATATTATTTACGTTTCCTTAGAAGGAATTTAGGTTTCTGTATCTTTAAATGTGAACCTAGCTTATTTCCTGATTAGACGTCAATTAGAAAGAGTCAGGGGATGGCGTACACAAGTAAATGCGACAAGCAATAAGTAACTCAGGTTTCTAGTGATGTTTGTGGCTGTTAAATTGTCTCGAGAACCAAGCGGGAAAAGGTATGTGTTTTTTCTTTTTTTTCTTTTCCCTTCTCTTACTTGGTGACAAACTCATGTAGTGTGCACGCGAGCAGTCTAGTTTGCGGAGTAGTGTTCACAACTATCAAACTTTGCATTTTAAACATGCTATGCCTTATTTCTCTACAAAAGAAAAGACAACAGGATATCTAATTTAGTCACAAGCATCTTTCAACTCCGGATGTCCGGAGCCACAACACACCTGACTTATAGCCTCAAAATATTCCTTAAAACATATTTTTTCACTGGACTATATCAGTATGTGCATATGGGTCAAAGGCAGAACATCTTTTAAGATTATTTAAAGTAGTCTTATGATGCATCCTAACTGAAATACTTCATTTCAAAAGCAACACATTTCCACCCAGCATTAGCGTTTATCCAAACAGGGACACTTTTAACTTATAAAAAGTAATGCTGTCAGGGATGTAACTGATAATAAGTTATATAGCAGCCATTACTATACCTATTAAGCAATATAACCATATACTGATTAAAGTATTATAAGTTAATAAAGATTTTATAAAAAGAAGAGAAAAAATAAAAACAAAACACAGAGAGAAATAAATAAATAAATAACTATTTGGGAACATTATTATGCATTGATTACTCTGATTAAGAATATGAAAATAATAGATGGATAATAATGAAAAATAGAGAAATGTTTAAATTATGCTTAGTATATTGATGTGATTTGAGATAAATGTATTTACATTTATGCTAATTTTGACATTTAAAGTATAATTGAAAACAGTACCTGTTTTGGTGCAACTTGAAGACGGTAAGAACTTTTCTTTTGTTGTTGGTATTATTATTTAGATTTTTACAGAATATAACATATGTAAGATTATTTGTCCTTTAGTTTTTTTTTTCTATTGCTCAACAGTTTTCCAAGTATTTACTTCAGCATTTCTTTTCAGTGTACTTATTGTCCAGTCCATAAATTCTTCATGTGTTAGGATGTTGTTGTTGGTAAGGTATTTTATTGCTGAATCTACTGTTTCAAAGACTTTTATTCCATTTGGTAGAAAAAAACTCTCAGTCTTGCTGGGAATAAAAGATGGACTTTCAGTTGCTTTTTCTTCAAGGATGTTCTTCATTCCACATTGCTGCAGTCCTAACCATTGGGTAGTCCGCTGTCCCAGTCGCCCCTATACCCAGTAATGGCTGGTCGCGGCCGTCAAGGAATTTTTGACTGGAGCCAGTACGGTAGGGTACTCATGACGCCATAGGATCAGAATTTAGCTGGCATGTTAAGACAAAGGATTTTTGGATTCCTTTACAGTCTGACGTTGTTGTTGGTTACTTATATTGGAAGTTAAATTAAAGAAAAGAGGAGGCAAAGGCTAAGTCTATACAAACTGTTAGATTTTTGCAGGTGCAGCCTCAAGTTGGTAGAAATTGGCCTACTAAAGGGATGGGGACATCCCTGATTCCCAGTCGTGGCAGCACCTTTGAGGAGAAGGCTGGCTCTTTTTCAAGAAAATTGGGATTTAATTACACAGACCAGATGGGTTTTTTATATCATTCACCACACAGGACTTTCCCTTTCAAAGGCATGCCAGAGGAAGGCATGCCAGACATTCCTCCTCTGAAAAGAAAAATTCTTCTACTACTCAAATGTGGCCATTCTAAATAGGGGGCCATTCAGCCAGTCCCTGTGGGGTGAAAATTTTATTCTCATTTTGTTCCGGGGGGACACGTGGGGGTTAATTTGGAACCAATTTTGGTTTTCACTTGGACATTGCAAGTTCAACATGTTGACGTTACACAATTTACAGCAAGTTCAACATGGGCCGGGCATCACTGGATGGTATCACGTATTCACAAAAGTTCTGGCTCAGTGATAGCTTACTTCAGGCTAAAAAATTCAAACAAATCCCTTACTTGGACAACTGCCTGATTCCAGCCAAAAAGAAGGGAAGACCTTTTATTTGGGCCTTGATAGCAGTGCCTAGATGCTAGGGTATAGTATTCATAGAACGAAATAATAAAGTCCTACCTCTCACCTCATCTGCTTTCTGGCTTGGTGTGAGACTGAATACAGCAGCCTAGATGGCCCTTTTAACCCGGACAAACAAAAGAATCTTTCTCTTTCCTCTCTTCAGTCACCTCTTCTTCAGGCTGCTGACTAAAAACGACAGTCCTTCAAGCCTAGGGGTCATGGCATCTTGTATCTGGGTGCTATGGAAGGCTGCAATGAGCATCTCAAATGTATGGACGGCACAACACAAAATGTAAGGACACAGCACTGCTTCAAATATGCCACTGCATTCAGGATAATACCTGGTGATAACAGGAACAGGAATTTTTGTGGTGTCTCTGTGGGAATGTCACTCTGGGACTCTTCCTAACGACAGATGCCTCCAGAGTCAGATTTGAGCTCATGCCTCAGGAAAGTGGACTAGTCACCTCAAATGGAAAGTGGAACAACATCTACAGCAACATGGAAAGTGTTAGCTACATATCAACATGTAATGACTTTCAGGTTACTTCTTTGCAGGCAGGTGATTCAAGCTTCAACACAACTGTCGTACATCAACAAACTTTTTATTATTGGTAGAAATTATTTTCTTTTTGAAACCACCTTTGTAGAATAATCATTGTCAAATCTTATTGATGAATCATTGTATTTGTTGGGAGAATTTGCCCAAGCATTTCTTAATATAAGATCTTTATCTTGTGTAGAAAAAAGTCTCACAATTTTAGATCTCGGCTTGTTCTTACCCGGAGAAGAAGCATTTCCAGAAGCTGCTAGTGATCTATGTGCCCATTCTATACCATATGAAAGAGCTTCAGGTATTTTTGTTACATCTGGTATCCAGGTGGTAAGAAAGTTTATCATATTGTCCCCTTCAGATTTTTCTGGTAGACCATATATTCTAATATTATTTCTTCTTGTTCGATTTTCCATATCATCAAGCTTTTCTAGTAAATATGTGTTCTGTTGAAGTAAGAATTCAGTTTGTTGTTCTTCTATTTGGACTCTAGTGTCAATGTCACTTAAGGACTGTTCAATAAGTGATACCTGTCCTTTCTGCTGTGTAAAATTTCTTGAAGCTGTTCCAGTTGTTGTGAGCACTTTTCTTTAAAAGTATCTATTTTATTGTCCATCTTGTCGATTTTTATTGTAAGTTCCTGTATATTTGTAATGAGAGACTGCAGGTCTTTTTTGAGAGAAGAGTCTTGTGCTGTATTCCTTAGATGAGTCATGCTGTAAAGCTGATATTGGTGCTGATTTTCCAGTAATTAATTTGACAGGAATTATTCAAGTTCAGACAATAACATTTTTCTTATAGATTGCTCAGAGTTATTAGAAATAAGTTAGTAATAAAAAATTCTTCAAATTAAATATTATTTTGTAAAATTCCTGTCAGGAATTGTACTGAGGTAAGAGAGCTGAAATGAAGTGCAGCTATCAGTTCAGCATCATAGCCACGCCCCCAATAACAAAGTTTAAGAGAGAAAAAATATGAATAGAAAAACACTTATTGTTAGAAGACTTGAGAGCTGAGGCTCATGTCTTTTCACTAAAAGTGGCAAACAGGATCTGAGGTATGTTAGGGGTTTGTGCATTATGGGTAAAGGAGAAGTTTGAGACCTTTTTGGCAGTCATGAGCTAATGTAACAGCCAAGTTGGATCAGAGGATTGGATCCAATCCAACAGTTGAGGATAGAATGATAACTGACATCAGATTAGAAGTTACATTATGAAACAAGTTTCCTCAACTTTGTTGTGTTTCAACATCAGCATATGCTCATTAAACATCACTGTGTTCACAAAACACTGTCAATTTTGGATTAGAACCTCAGGACATCAGGGCATTCACAAGACACTTTTCAGATTATTATCATTATGTGCAAGATACAGTATAATCTGAAGATAAAAAAGAGGTTACCTATATTTGATAGGTGACACAATATCAATTCACATTACAGGTACAACAGAAACAATTCCTGACCTTTGTCCTATATAACTTGCAGTCAGACGTGTAGGGATAGTTTTGATACTGGCAACAGGGAAGATAATCTTCCCTCCCATGGTATAAAAATAAAAAAATGAACACTGCACTTCTTTGCTTTTCTTTATTTTGTGAACATCATCCATATATCCATGTTTCTCTAACAATACAGCTATGATGCCTTGTACTTGATATATGTTTCAATGAGTGCCCTACTTCCTTAGAATTACAGACATGATTATATTTAGAGGCAGAAACTGTTGTCAAAAACAATTAACATAAATGTTAAGGAATGTTGCTTTCCTAAGTCAGCCAATGTTAATCACAACATTTCTTGTAATTCCCTTATCCCTGACATACCTTAATTGATACAGAAGTGTGACTATTCATTCACACGTGCACTTATCAGGTAACACTTCTCAGAATTTGTCCTTGCAGATGGAGGCTGTGTGTATGCAATTGTGCAGGTTTTTACACCATGTTTATATTCCCAGCACTTAGTGCAGATTGTGGAATTTATGAATGCTTATAAGGGTATTCTTCAGGTAGATATTTTTGCCTCCTGTCTAAACAGACAGCTCACTTTTCTGTTCCAGAGTGCCATGCCATCTGGTGTGGAAGATGGATTACCTTCCTTTTCCTTGGAAGGGGATTTATCTCTATGCCTTCTCTCCCCTTCTCCTACTTCCAAGAATCCTGCATAAGATTCAGCTGGACTCCCCAAAAATCTTGTTAGTGACTCCCTTATGGCCAAGACAGCACTGATTCCCCCTCTTAATGCATATAGCTAGGGGCAATCATCACAAGTTACCTCATTGGTTGTACCTCCTCACACAGGACAAGGGGTCACTCATCCATCCTCACTTCTCCACTCTTCAACTGACACTGTGGGTGATAGGGTTTTGAAACCATTAGGCACCTCTTTTCTGAGGACATGCTCAGAGTTTTACAGAAGGCAAGAAAATCTGAAATTAGAAAGATTTATATGTCCAAATGGAAAAAAGTTTCTGTCTGGCACCATCCTCATAACCAGGATCCATTTTCAGTGGGGGTCCCTCCGGTTCTCTCCTATTTGTGTGAGTTGCTCCAGTCTGGCTTGCCCCATTCTTCTCTAAAGGCAAAGTTGTCAGCTATTCCGGCCTGTCTGCCCTTGAATCCTCCTTTGGCTTCTCACTTTGAGGTCAAACAGTTTCTTAAAGGTGTCCTGCATCATAGGACCCAAGGAAGCATATTCCTCCTCCTTGGAACCTTAATTTTGTTTAAAAGAATTGACCCAGGCTCTTTTTGAGCCTGCAGGTTCAGCTTCTCTGCAATATTGTACCTGGAAGATCGCACTTACTTGGGCTTGGTGGGTTTCTGAGCATCAGGCTGTTATGGCCACCCCCCCCTTTTTTTTTTTTACAGGGACGACGTGTCCCTTTGTAATAATCATTCTTTCATGCCCAAGGTGGTTAATGAGTTGTCTTTGAATCAGGCAGTACAACTGCCTTCCATTTTTCCTTCTTCTCAATATGTTAATGAGAGGGTCCTATATAACTTGGATGTGAACAGGCAGCTCAGCTATTATTTGGAAAAAAAACTAAGGTCATTCATAAGTCTGACCAGAAATTTGTTTCTTTTCATCCCAAGACATTGGGTTTGGCTGCTTCCAAGCAAACCATCTCCTCCTGGATGTCTAAGGCCATTCCCCTTTGTTAATGTCTTCTTCCATTACAACTCACCCCCCAAGTGTTGTCTCTGCTGGTGCTTTCTTCAAGGGGGTTGGACACTAATTCTATCCTTGAAGCTGTTACATGGTCTTCAGTGCATACCTTTACTAAGCATTATAAACTGGATATGTTTTTTAGGGCCAGAGCAGGTTTTGCTTGAGCCATTCTGCATGGGTTTGTTGAGGGCTCTTCCCAGCCTTCCACCTACCGATCCTTTTCTTGAGCTTTGTACTCTCCCTACTGTGCAGAACACTGCAACAATTATATAGAAGGACATAGTACAGATGTATAAAATCATACCATAAGAATAAATGTCCTTTTCTTCACTGCTGCAGTATTCACTCCCTCCCGCCAACCCCCTTTTTTCTTTTGGGTTTTGTTTTGGTTCCCCTTCTGGCTGAGGGTCTCCCTTTTCCATCTGCATTTTCTCCTTCTGGATGTACACAGCCACCTTTGTCTTGTGGAGTCTGTGCAGTTCTGGGGAACTATGTCCATATGTCACCTTTATGCCCTCCATCCTGTACGGGGAGCATATGTGTGACATATGGTACATAAAAAATCTAAAGGCTTTAGTATACTGGCCAGATGTTTGGTTATCCTTTGCAGGAGATCCCTACTGTGAAGAATACTGCAAAGTGAAGAGAAAGACATCTACTGTTATGGTAAGATTTTACAGAACTCTACTTTCTCATTGTTGTGGGTGGCAATGAAGAACTGACTAGCTTACCATGCACAGTTCACACCTGATGCCAGGATGTAGTGCTAGCACAGTGCTGGATTGTGTTCATGCAGACAGTCACACATTCAAAAAATAATTGTGCATACCACCTCACAAACACACTTTGCTTATCTAAGCAGTACTGCTGACTGCTACACATATCTTGGTACTGGCCCTGCAAATTGGATACTTAATGAATACATTTTTTTTACTTGCACACATTCACTTCTTTGGTGTCAGGCTTGAACCTCCTGTCCTCCCTACATCCTGTGCAAGTGATGATGACTGTTTCTTGCCCTTTGCACATTTCTTTGTGACTTTGGGTTGCATACATTTGATACCATCTGGCTGATAAACAGAGTGGATAGCTAATGCTTGCTTACTCAGAACCTCCCTTTAATGTACACATATTGCAGAATAAATGCGTTCAATCCCATGATTCCTTCTGTAACTCTTGATCCTCATTGTATTTCTGTTAGTGCTGTTACTCATGCGGTCAAAGTAGATGTTTAAGTCTTGCTTACTGTTATACTTGAGCAAATGATGACACATTTGATCTGCTCACTGATTTATATACAGTGGACATCTAGAAGTCTTGATGTACATTACTGGGGAAAATCCACAGTTTTGTATTACAAGCATCAATCATAAGGTACTACTGACATTACTGTACACCTGGAACATGTATCACCTGGGGGACATATGAAAATTTGCATAACACAGTAATCATTTGCATAACTGTATTGTTTTTTCTATACAGGTTCCAGATTTACCTTGGTACTGATGCAGATAAGAGAAGTCTCGGTGGGGGTGGGGGGTTGCCTGTCTGTCCGTGATGCTAACAGAATACAACCATTACATGGTTAAGTAAAGGCTGTGTATTTTGTCAGACATTATCTCTGATATCAGAGTATGCTAAGGCTGTTATTCTTTTTTTTACGTATTCCATGTGTGCACTATCCTTTTCCTCTTACCCAGACCCATGACATATTAGCACTTCTATGTCTGCCGGCAGCATCTGAGGCTGTTGGTTCTACCTCAGCCTCCACATCTGTATATGTTTACCCTGCCAGTAGTACAAGAAACTGTGATCCTGCCCCTAGTTGTCCTTATTGAAGCCATCTCCTAAGAATGATATTGTGCAATGTGTAGCAGACTGTAAATATGTCAGCAGAGGTAGTTGAGCCATACTGCAGAGTACTTCCTGAGGTGTCTAAATAATGGACCTTTGATTTGAGCAAGCCAAATATGTTCTATGATATTTCTAGTTTGAATGTGGGCATCATTTTATCCTTTTTTAATGGGGTTGTATGTAGGGTTACCACCTGTCCCACTTTGCGAGAGACAGTCCCTCTTTGGGCAGTTGTGTCCTGCAAAAAATGTGAAAAAATGGCAAATGTCCTGAGATTTTAGGACAAAATTATTTTCTATATTTTATGTAATAGTTGCATAAAACCGTTATTCTGTATCTGAAACACCTAAATGTTATAAGGAACTAAAATGCTACAAGAATAAACTTTTATTCAGGCATAAAACTGAAGTTCTGTCCTTTGTACTGGCCGTGGGTATGTTTTGCCCTGCAAAATCTGATGGTTGTAGCACAAATGTCCCACTTTGGGCATTTGGAAAGGTGGCAACCCTAGTTGTATGGATTTCTCATGGGTGTCATAAGACATGGTTCCAGGTGTAACCTGCATCTCCCACTAGATGCCCTTGTGGAAAGTCACCCCTAGCAAACCTTGTGTACAGCTTGCAGGTATGACCTATGTGTAACTTGTAAAAACTGCCTGGGTTACCTGCACAGACATTGTAGATGACCCCCTGGGCATTACAACCTGACAGTTTATAGAGTGGTATCCTTTTCCATTGATGTACCTCCTTTCCTGTTCATTGGGTGGGGCTTTTATTTATAGCTGTGTATGTGCAATATATGGCCCACAAACCTTCAGTGAAGTGTGCTATTGCATAAAATTCCTGCATGGTTCTTGCTTTCTTCAGTGGGGTTCATGGGAAACAGATATAGGTTCATAAGTAAGTACTAGGCTATCTGCCCAAGGGCATTTATAAGCCTAGCCAGAATGTGTTGGCTTTCGCCACCTCCTTAGATTAGTTCCCTGTGCCTCTGTCCAGCAGAGCCACTGCAGTGATCCTCGGGGTAAATTTTCTGTTTCCCATCCACCTGTCAAGGTTTCTCTTGAAGAGTGTTAGGGAGGGGCTCTGCCTGATGTATACTGGAATCCTGTTCCAAAGCATGGGGAGTCTCTGGGATAGGAATCTATCCCTCCAGCATGTCCTATTTATCGTTTGTGGTGAGGTTTATATCTCTAGAGCATGTGGCTCTTCGGGATTTGTTTTTTTTTTAGGTGGAGCATGTCCATCAATTCTGCGTTGGACATGGCCTTGTATGTTAGGCAGAGATCACCTCTGAGTAAGCGGAATGCAACCGAGTACAGCTGGAGTTTCTTGAGTCGGGCTGCACAGGACATCTGTTTGAGGCCATTAATCCTCTTGATGAGGTACTTTTGTGGTCTTTCCAGCTGTTGCAGGTGTCTTCTAAGGTACATCCCAAGTGGGGAATTGTATTCTATGATGGGTCTAATGAGTGATGAGTAGAGAGACACAATAACCTCTTTTGTTCTAGATGCGAACGAACCCTTTTGTGATTAGGTGGGCCACATAGAAGGATTTTCTAACCACCTTAGCAATATGATTATCAAAGGAGACATTACTATCTACTTGGGTCCCCAGATCCCTTATTACATTTTCTGTATTTAGGGGATTACCACCTATGTGGTAGTTCGCGGGTAATTTGTTTTTTCCAAAGGGGATGACTATGCACTTTTTGGCATTTAGCTTGAGGCCATGATTTTGACACCAGGTATCCATCTCAGTGAGACCCATCTGGAGGGTGTCTGTATCAGCCGGAGAATCATTTATGGCTCCTAATTTGCAGTCGTCTATGAACTTGGTCAGCCATAGTCCTCCTATGCTTGCCTGTACCTCTGAGAAGTATATACCGAACAGGAGGGGTCCTAGGACTGAGCCCTGGGGGACGCCACTTGTAACCGGTTTAGCGTCAGACGTAGAGCCTGAAACTCTCACCATGTGGGTTCTATCCATGAGCCAGTTGGCAACCCATCTCACGATGTAGGGGTTTATGTTCAAGCTGGTGAGCTTGTCTACAATACTAGAATGGGGAATGGTGTTGAAAGCCTTTGCGAGGTCTAGGTAGGCTGTGTGGACCTCCTTTCCCTCGTCTAATGCCTTGGTAACCATCTCAAAGAAGTCCACCAGGTTTAGGAGGCAGGATCTGCCCTTAACAAAGCCAAACTGGGTAGGGTCCAAGGTTTGGAGGTTCCCAATGTCTCTGTTAATGAGTTCCATGATGATGCATTCCATAGCCTTGCAGACCAGGCTAGTCAGGCTTATGGGGCAATAGTTTCCGGGGTCCGTTGTGGCTCCACCTTTGTGGAGCAGGATAACTGTTGCTGTGTGCCACTCTGTGGGTATGTAGCCTGTAGAGAGGCTGAGTTTGAACAGTGTGTTTAGGTGAGGGATTATTTCATTTTGGAGCTCTTGTAAGACGCAGCCTGGGACACCATCCGGTCCCATTGAAGCTGTGTTTTTGGCTTTGGATAGGGCTGTTTTAACCTGTCTGTCAGTGATTGACGGGGCCCTACATTCTTCTGGTATGGTTATGCTCCCTTACATGTTGTAGAATTGCATTTAGAAACTGATATAATATTCTGAAAGCTGAGGCCTGTGACACATTTCATATATTCCCTGTGGGTCTCTGAAATGTAGCTGTAATTAATATATGTAATGCTACACATACCTTTGATTGCACTGGGATGGGCTCTCCATGGTTTCCCTAGGTCCTCAGCTGAGGGAGGCAGAGGTTGCATATTTTCTCTAGTGTTTCCCTTGTCCACCCAGTACTGCCCTACAGTTTCCATGTCATGAAGTCCATGATAAGTCAGACAAGGTCTAAACACCCTCCTTCTTCTTGGCCTAGGTCTGGCAGAAGCAGCAGCAGCTCCTTCAATTAAAGTCTGTTGCAGCTGCAGGTTAATGATGGCAGCAGCAATTTTTAATATGCTCCTTTTCAAAGTGTAACCATGGCTGTAATCCAAAAAGGTCTGGATTTCAGGCCAAGTGCCTACACTGAGTGTACATGATTGCTTTACAACTTCCTGAATAGCTCTACCACATTGAATTAGTTAATTAGTATGTAATTCGGCCACTTATGCTATAATTAGCATATTGTGCCATTTACCTTTGCTTTGTGGTGCTACACTAAGTGTAGAGCCATTTCATGAACACCAAATAGCACACTATCATGTGTGGCTTGCCTGGCAGCTTACACAGTAGCTGCACTTAGTGTAGCTGTGAATAAATCCAACCGCATATCTAAAGAATTTTCCAGATAAAGACTTGCAATAATGCTAACAATTGCAGATTCTCACTATAAAACACAGTTAATGTCTATCCATCCATCTTCAACCCCTTTTCCCATTTTTGCACATGAGGTCAGGGTGTTCAACAGTGACAATCATCCAGAGCCAAGGTTTACATCGCTGGGTGGCTAGCCTGCTGCAGTAATTCATCCATATCACACACTTGCACCTAGGGCCAGTTTAGTGTGTCCAATCCACCTGCTGCATGTCTTTGGAGTGTGGGAGGAAAACGGAGCACTCAGAGGTAACCCACACGAACACAGGGAGGACATGCAGACTCCACACAGAAGGCACCTCAGCTGAGAATCAAACCGGGAACCTCTTGCTGCGAGGTGACAATGCTAACCACTGCATCATCATAAAACACAGTTAATGTAATGGTATTAAAATATTATTCTTGTGAAATGTCTGTCTGTCTCACTTCTGACATCACAAAGTGTAACAGACTGTGGTTAAATTAATGGAAAGTGATGTCTGGAGTTCCCTTTGCAAGTCCAGTTTCACTTTTCATGCAGCATCGTGACAGAATGTAAGCAGAATCATTAATGTTACATAATGTTATTCATATATTATTAATGCACAGGAGAGTGGTGTCAATGGCAGATGTAATCTGTTGCATAACAGTGGCTTGCTTTAAATAAATGACCATTCATCATAATTAGAAAAGATAAAAGATCATTCATAAAAGCTCGGTCTTTGCTTATTGTCATCTACATGGATTCACGATTCTTACTGAGTGGCATTTTACCAGAAGAACTTAGTGCATTTCTTTCCACCATTCTTTAATTGTTTTGAAGCCCGTTCTAACCACATTTGAGTGTGACATTGACTTTTCAACTTAAAAATCAGTATTATATAAACATTCATAATTATTTGTACAAAAAATAATTAATATAAAGAAAAGAAGCAGTGTGGATTGGCTATTGTAATTGTAATCCTGTTGCTTTGTGAATGGAAAGAAAACAGTGGTTGGAAAGATTTTTGAATACTGCAGGTAAATTTCAGTATAACAGCTGACCCTCTTAAATGTAACCCGAGACATTCCCAGGCCCTTCCACAAGAATCAAACAATTGGGCTCTAATGCCATCTGTCTGTCATAATGCTAGACATCCTATCCCCATTTACAGATTACAAGCTACACCTTCCTTAATGTCAGATGCATAACAACAGGAAGTCATGCTCTAAATTTTTAAAAGGAATGCAGAGCCTGAGTTCAGTTTTGCATCGTGAGACTTGAGGCAGCTACATTTTCAGAAATGCAGCAATATATTTGTTTCACATTTGCTTATACTATCTATGCTGTGCAAACTCTGTATTTGTAGAACATGATGCAAACCAAGACACAAAACAATGTTCTAAAATGCTGTCATTCTGATTACATGGGATTTAGCATAAACATTTCTGCACACCTCAGGTTTTGACAGCTTAGAGTGCTTGTGCACATTTGAAATTCTGAGTGTTTATATGTCATTTTTTAACCTTCATCTGCAATTTACTACTGTGAACTTTAGTAAAATGCATCTCATACTCGGTAACAAAATATTTGTTCACAAACAAAACAGCGGATAAACTACATCAAAAATAACCAGCAATGTATAAAACTATAAGTTGGGTACCTTGTTGCTTCATTTACAGAATTCCAAAAACCCTCAGCTGTCAAAACTGGTTAGAAGCAATTGCTAAATGAACAGAGGCAGAGACCCTGTTTGTGATCCAGGACATGCACCATAGCTTATTGACAGAGGACTGGCTAGGGTGGGGAAGAAAACACTCGGAAGTCCAAAGTTCAACTTTCTTTCTAGTAGAAACTGGGGATTTGCAGCAGGCAAGCAAAACTTACAAAGGGGGCAACACCAGATATCTCCACTGAAGCAAAACTAGTAGGAAAACCTGAGCACTTCCTACGAAAGGAGGAGCATGTACTGTGACAGCCATGAAAGATCTGTCTGTCACCCGTCACTCACCTCTCTCTCTCTTATAAGGAGAAAAATATACATGTTTGTGCACACTCATGCACATGAGCAGCTGTGTATGTGTGAAAGCATGCATGCTCAACTACTGTTACATTATCTGGCGCTCTGTGCAGTTGCCTGGTCTAGTAACCCAGTTTAAGGCAAAGTGAGTTCTGATGCCTTGAACCCTACACCTTTGACACAGAAGTATCTTGTCAAACAGCAGCCTTAAGTCTGTACACTAACTCAACAGCCAGTGTAGCAGGGTATTTTATTAACATAAGAAGGAGTATAACCAAAGTAAAAACACATGTGTACCCCCAGAACACCAGACAAGTACTTGGGGAAAACAATAAGAACATTTATTGAGCACTTTTGTCCACAACAAGCCGTCTTCAGAATATTCATATTGTTTTCATAAGTACTTATATGGTGTTCTGGGAGTATACGTGTGTGTTTTTACTTTTTTTTGATACACTCAAGGGTCCGGTCTATTTTCATAGTTTGATCAGAAGTATGAAACTCTAATATTTGGTTTTATTCACTGACTGAAACAGTCCATGAGTTACGTGGGACAGATTATGTATAAAAGGCAACAGCAGGAGTGATCTGTAAAAGCAGGGACAGTGTGAGAGGGGATGGGAGGCTCTGTCTGGGGGAAGACTTCAGGACAACACTATACTACACCTGGGAGAATTTGTACACTATTAGATGGACACACTTAAAAAGTTAATAAAGCAACAGGTCTATCATCACAATGCACTTCATGAAGAATAATGAAACTCTAAATGTTGCCATTATTGACTGACGGTAAGAATTCATGATTTATGAAACCAGGGACAAAAATAAGAAGCAATATGAGGGGTGTTCTGTAATCTCAGGGACAGGTAAGAGGTATGTCGGTGTTTTATGTGTGTGTGTATTGAACAAGGATGGATGACTGTGCCAACATGATGCATGGGCTTCCACAGATGACTACCACAGGAAAGTGCTGATTTACATTCGCTGTAGTTAATGTGATTCAGAGACATGAAGTTTAGCTGATAATGAGGTCTTTCCTTATTGCGGTTAACACGTTTCTGAGTCACATTTCCCACATTGTGGAAATAGTCCCTTTTGATAACAGCTCTCACTGTCAGAGCTAGGGTTCTTTCTGAGTTCCTGGGTTAGCCACCACAGTCGATGTAGTACTTTTCATTTTAGCATCAAGACTAAACACTATTCTGATTAACTGTTGGATCTCATCAAGGTATTTCATACAATAGTCTTAGTTCTCTTCAATATTTATGGGAATGACAAAAATATGAATTTCCTCCAAAATATCAGGACAGTTGCTGTATTTCACTTTTTGTTATTAATTGATATAGTTTTAGGACATCACTGCCCAAATAAGTACTGCTGCACAGACGCCATTATTTGGAGGAAATAAAAAGCCTTGAGTGTATAACTAATCCATCCATCCATCCTCAACCCCTTATTTTCCCATTTTTGGATATAGGATCAGGGTATGTTCAACAGTGCCCTGCTGCGGTTGTTCTTCCATATGACACGTACTTGCGCGTGTGTACACACACACCAATGACCAATTTAGGGTGACCAAGCCACCTACTTCATGTCTTTGTGTCTTTGGAATGTGGGAGGAAACAGAAACACTTGGAGAAAAGCCATGCAAACACAGGGAGGATATACAGACTCTTCAGAGAAGGCACCCCATCCAGGTACTGAACCTGTGAGTGCTGTGAGGTGACAACACTATCAGCTGCATCATGTGCATTCCAATATAATAAGTTACAAAAGGCAGGCATACGGTTTACAGTTACAGCAGGTGGGTAAATTATAGTAAACTGTACTGTATACATACACACGTTTATATATATATATATATATATATATATATATATATATATATATATATATATATATCTAGAGAGAGAGAGTAGAGACAGAGAGAGAATCATCATTGTGGTGGGTAAGCACTTAAATAACTAACCTATAAACAAGCAAGAATGATAGAGGTAATAAGGAACAGTTGCATATAAGGTTATGTAATGCATAATGCTTTAGTACACAGCAGGTATGCAACATTTGGGTCTGAGGAGGACTCTAGTTTGAGTTATACAGACCAAAGGAAGGAAGGTAATCCAGAGGGTGAACAGAGGAAAAGGACCTGACCATTGAGAGAAGTCAGCTGAACGTATTCCAGTTTGAAGTGAAGGTGAAGCCGCTGTGGTTTTCCCGATTGCTAGAATTAGGGAGAGAGCTACTCTGCTGTATTCATGCCTGCATATGTGCCAGTTACTCTGCCAGAATCCTGTTGAGAAAGAAACACTGTATCCAAGTGTAAAAACTTTGTTACGCTGTGAAAACGCCTGCTTGAAAGGTAAATTTATGTTGGACTGCAGGCTGGCTTTTTATAGGAACCTTTCTGAACTTCATTTATTCGTCAACAAATACGATTTCCAAGTCACAAGGCTGACTCCAGCGACTGCTTGGTTTGTTCCAAACCATCCTATATACTATACTGGTGTCTTCAGTTGTCAAAAACTACATGTTTTTTCTATACTGTGTGCTTTCTTAAGATCTACCCACTTCCTTAACTTGTATTTCCCACTAGATGTAGTCTGCTGAGTACCACATTATAGAAGAAACCTACTCCATGTTAAACAGCTTGTCAACAACTCTGGATTTAGCTGTCTCTCTCTGACAGACCAATTCTTCTGCGTGCCGAATGTGACTACTTGAGTACGGCTGGAAAAAAATAGAGAACATTTGAAAAATTAATAAAATCTACTGCAACCCTTCAAGACAGGCATGCAGCCTCTGACCAACACCTGGTAGAGCTTTAGGAAAGACCTGACCAATGCCTGCTCAGCACTCGAGAGAAGAATGACCAACATCTGATCAATCTTCAAGAGATTTGCTGCAGATCATCCCCTGTTAAGGCTCGATTAGTAGATGTTCACCTTGATGACCCAGTTATTCATTTCTTAGGAAGCCCAGATTTGCATTACTGTGCTGAAGAAACTTGGACACAAGTATAACATGGAGGATTAAATTAGGGATAAATGGGATCAGGTAGGATAGGCTAGAATTCTGTTGTCCCACTTAATGAGAAAGGCCTGAAAACCAATATGGATTTGGAAGACTGATACAATTGTTAAACAAAATTAAAGAAAGATTTTTGCAAAGACACCTGGTTCAACTGAAGTTTAATCATGCAAATTTCATAATTATATGGTCAAACCAGTGAGAGCTCATATGTTGGTTTTGCTACATATTTTGAAACTGTGGCTAGAGTCTTGCATAAATAATTTAAGCAAAATTTTGGCTACAGATAAACTTAAGAGGGCATATTTTAGTAAGTTAAGAAAGTATGTAGTCCAGAGTGACCCTCAGTTTTCTGAACAACTGTCTCAGTTGACCATTTGTTACTAAGCAAAGTTACAGACTCTAAGTCACACTTGCAAGTGCAAAGGGTTAGTAACAAGCATACACCTAAGCATGTTTTTGTACCTGTAACTAAAAAAAAACAGTATCATTTAAACCACTTTGTTTTAGAATATCTAGAAAGGGTCATAAGGCTATTTACTGTACTGTTAATTGCAGTAATACTCTACCTTTAATAAGTGTAAATCCCAATCGGCAGGCTGCTAGTGTGTGCCTAAGTGTATGCCAATGGTGTGTGAATATGCAACTGGCAGAGAGGTGCAGAATCTGCAATCTGCTGTTATGTTAACACCAAACGTATAAAATGTTCCACTGTAGTAGGAAGCAACAAGAAAAACCTTCAGAGGCATAGTTCGCTTATATGAAATTTTCAATGAAATGAGCTTGACAAAAAGTTTTTCTTTGTCAAGAAAATGAGTTTGCTATGAATTAAAATAGAAACGTGTGTGTGTGTATATATATATATATATATATATATATATATATATATATATATATATACATATATAGTTTCTTAACCTTGAATTATCTTCTATTCCTCATTTCTCCCTTTCCACTTTACTAAAACAAATAAAAAAAGCACCTTATTCAGCTGCTTTTACAGTATTTTTGTTTTCTCCTCCTCCTATTCTATTCTTCATTTTGCTTTTTCTGCTGCTTGTTTTCTAAAGTGTTCAATTGCACCTTTTCTGCTCCATTTATTATTGCTTGTTTTTAGCCTGTTTAAATTTTAAGTGTTATTCTAAGCCTCTTGGTTTTGGTTTAAGCACTTGGGGTTTAGGTCTACCCCTTAGCTCTCCATGGCCTCTCTCTCAGATTCTGACAAATGTGGATGGACAATTTCCGATGATTTTTCCTGCCAGCCTGGTTGATATGGGCATCCTGAGACACTGTAGCAATTGCCTCATGTACATGGACAACCATCTACTACCACCACCTAGGAATACAATTTGTGAGAGATGCAATTACATTAAGAACCTAGAGTCTATGCTCTCTCCCTCACAAGCCAGTATATTTGGCACTGTCAACACAATCACTACACTTCAAACACTACTCACATATGCAGAGGTTCTCAACAAAAACAAACCCCAACAAAGGAGACCTCAAAGGCAAAAACACATGCAAACTCTACAACCCTCCACACCACATATCACGCATAGTCCGCACACCTGTCTCACAACCACTAAGGCCTAACCATAAGCTGAACATATTAATCATAGGCGACTCCATTGTGAGACACACAGATGTGCCTCTCACCAGGCTGGATAAAGAGAAAGTCACAGTTAGTTGTCTTTCAGGTGCCAGAATCCACCATGTCACACACGCACTCAAATCTCTCAACAACAGGTACTGTTATGATTCTGTCATAGTCCATTTTGGGGTGAACAACTTGAGACATACCTCTCTGGACTATATGAAGAGAGAAATGATTGAGCTCACTGAATATACGTCCCAGGCAGGTATGTCCCTAGCCTTAAACAGCATTCTACCGTCACCCAGAATAATGCCTCAATATAAACAGAAAATGATACCAGGTTATAACTCATACCATGCGTTTCAGCCCCAAAACTCGGACCGAAGCACAAAAGAAGGGGGAGTATCTACACTTACACCTCCTGGTTAGTGGCACTGCACGAAGCATCGGAAACCATCCATGTGCAACTAACAGCATGCAAAACTGCCTTTCAGTTTGTAGCCTGCTACATTACACCCTCCCTATTACAGGAACCCCACTTGGCATTCCTGAGAACACTGGAGAATATGAAGGTCTCTCCAAACACTATGTTATTGGGTGACTTCAACTACCCAAACATTGACTGGGAAAACTACTCAAGCCCAAACACCCTCACCCAATGGTTCCTTGAATTTATAAACTCTAACGCAATGGAAAAACTGGTCACCACTCCCACAAGAGGGAACAACATATTGGACCTGGTCATCACCAACATGGGGACTCTATGTTCCACACTACAGGTAAACCCCTCAATGGTAAGATCAGACCATAAACAAATTTCCCTGGACATCCACATCCCATCCCCACCCCCAGCCAAGGAAATCACTGTAAAGAATTTCTCAAAAGCCAACTTTGAACTTCTCAAGACTGAGGTGGAATCCTTCAAAGCCCCTGGGCCAGAGGATAATACAGCCCAATCCGCATAATCCTTTACAAGTGCATTCTATGAGCACCTGCAGGAATGCATGGATCATGCTATCCCAAATAAAACCAAGACTCACTCCTCCAAAAACAGGAGACCGGTCTGGTGGACCCCGGCCATAAATAAACTATACAACAGAAGGAGGAAGCTACTACATGACAGAGCAAAATTCCAAAAACGGAAGGCATCTCTGATCAGTATTAGCAAGAAACTTCGATCCCTCATAAAATCATCAAAGGCCAGTTTCGAAAGAAAAACTGCCCTAGACACTAAAGATAATCACAAGGCCTTCTTTAGTTATGTCAGGAACATGGGTGGAAACTCCCAGATATGCTCTGAATTGTTGCATAACGGTACAAAATATACCAAACCTACAGACATAGCCAACATCCTGGCAGACAAATTCAGCGCAAACTCCCCCCCCTTCCCTCCCCAAAGGAACAAATGCCTATCCCAACTGAATGTAACCTCCCTGACATCGCAGATGCACAGGTGAAAGCTGCCCTCTCCAAAGCAAAAAACACAGCATCTATGGGACCGGACGGTGTCCCAGGCTGTGTCTTACACAAGCTCCAAGAAGAACTGAACCCTCACATTAAGTCACTGTTCAAACTTAGCCTTACTACAGGGTATGTACCCAAAGAATCGCGTACAGCTACAGTGGTCCCACTCCACAAAGGTAGTGCCACAACGAACCCTGGAAACTATCGCTCCATAAGCCTGACTAGTCTGGTCTGTAAAGCTATGGAGTGTATTATCATGGAACTCATAAATAAAGACATTGGGAGCCTCCAGATACTGGACCCTACCCAATTTAGCTTTGTTAAGGGCAGATCTTGCCTCTTAAACCTAGTTGATTTCTTTGAAACAGTTACCAAAGTCATAGATGAGGGCAAGGTAGTCCACACAGCCTACCTGGACCTCGCAAAAGCCTTCGACACAATACCCCACTCGGGCATCATAAATAAGCTTACCAGCTTAAATATCAACCCCTATATCACAAGATGGGTTGCAAACTGGCTCAGAGATAGAACCCACATGGTCAGAATCGCAGGTGCCATGTCTGAATCCAAACCAGTTACAAGTGGTGTCCCACAGGGCTCAGTTCTGGGACCTCTCTTGTTCGGTATATACTTCTCTGAGGTTCAGGCTAACACGGGGGATTATGGCTGACAAAGTTCGCAGATGACTGCAAACTGTGGGTCATAATTGAATCTCCAGCTGACACAAGCATCCTCCAAAAGGGTCTCACAGAGATGGATGCTTGGTGCCAGAGCCATGGCCTCAAGCTAAATGCTAAAAAGTGCATAGTCATCCCCTTTGGGAAAAACAAGGTGCCCACAAATTACCACATAGGTGGTAAACCATTAAGTACGGAAGAGGTAATTAGAGATTTGGGGACCAACGTAGATAGTAACCTCTCCTTTGATAATCACGTTGCCAAAGTGGTTAGAAAGACCTTCTATATAGCCCACCTTATCACAAAAGGGTTCACATCTAGATCAAGAGAGGTCATTGTGCCCCTCTACTCGTCACTCATCAGGCCCATAATTGAATACAATGCCCCTTTTGGGATGTACCTTACCCGACACCTGCAGCAACTGGAGAGACCCCAAAAGTACCTCACCAAGAGGATCATGGGCTACAAACAGATGCAGCTCGACTAAAGAAACTCCAGCTCTGCTCAGTTGTTTACCGCCTACTCAGAGGCAATCTATGCCTGACGTACAAAGCCATGTCAAACCCAGAATTAATGGACATGCTCCACCTCAAAAAATCCAAGTCCCTTAGAGCTACACGCTCCAGGGACCTAAACCTCAGCACAAAAATAAATAGGACATGCTGGAGGGACAGATTAATTTCCCAGAGGCTCCCCTCACTCTGGAATAGAATCCCAATTCATGTTAGACATAGCCCCTTGCTGACCCTCTTCAAGCGAAATCTGGACGCGTGGATGGGAAATCGCAAATTCACCCCTGGGATCTCTTCTGTGTCCCTGCTAGACAGAGGCACAGTAAACTAATCTTAAAAGGGTACCTTCTGTGACCTACTTTACAGAGGCATAGTAGGCTAATCTAATAGGGAGGCAGAAGCCAAATACACTCTGGCTAGGCTTATAAATGCCCTAGGGCAGATAGCCTAGTATCTACCTATGAACCTATGATTGACTTTAACAATTGGCTTAGTTTCCGATGTCATTCCGGGGGGATCCAGTACCTGACAGCCTTGGAAGATATGATCAACAGACCACCATGCTTTGCTAGAGATGGCCTGCATATGTCTCACTTGGGCTTCAGGCTTCTGACAAAGGCCCTTGCCTCCCCCATAATGCCATTTTTAGGAAAAGTCATGAGGCTGATACAACCAACATAAAAATTTCAACAAAATGCAAATTAAAGGTCATGTTGCTAAACGCTAGGAGTCTAAACATGAAACTGCACTCATTGCAAGCATTTTTAACCCTGGAAGATGCTGACATTTGCCAGTCACAGAAACCTGGTTCAAAGCTGTGGAGAGCACCCCAGCCTTACCTGGATACTCATCCTATCATGCATTCAGACCTCAAACTGTGGGCAGCAAAGCCAAAGGAGGTGGAGTTTCAATATATATTAAAGACACACACACACCTCCAGGCTGGTCAAACATGAGGCAGAGGAGAAACTCCAGGTGCAGTTAACCACTGACAAGACTCCTACTCATACCTAGCTACAGACCCCCAAATTTGACTCAAAATGCCGACTTCACCTATCTGAACCTCTTCGAATCTATCAAGATTTAATCCTTTACCCTGATCCTGGGTGACTTTAACTACTCAACCATAGACTGGAAAAATTACTCATGCCAGAAAACAAATGCCCAGAGATTCCTCAATTTTATGAATGCAAATGCCTTGGAACAGCTAGTCTATATCCCTACAAGAGGTGATAATATCTTGGACTTAGTATTAACCAACATGAGTAACCACTGTAGCCACCCCTACAGTATCATCCTCCCTGTTAAGATACGACCATAAAACGGTCACTTTTGAAGCCAGCATCTCCTCTGACTCTCCTCTAGGTAGGGTCAAACAAAAAAACTTCTCCAAAGCTGATTACAACCTCCTGAGGGATGGTATAAATAGCTTCACAGCCCCCTCCGCCCCCTCTGTAGGAACTGTCACCAATGTCCAAATCTACACCGAAGTACTATACGAACATTTATATAGATGCATGGAATCAGGATACCTGACAGGACAAAATCATCCTCTGCAAAGAAGAGTAAACCTGTCTGGTGGACATCTGCAATAAATAAACTCTATAACAAAATGAAAAAATTGCTGTCCAGGACCAAGAAGGAGCAGATGCCCATTTGGAAGTAATCTCTCCTTAGCCTGAACAAAGAGCACTACCGAAATCCTCTAAAGTCAACTTCAAGTCCAAATTGGCCACATCTACTAGAGACAATCATAAGGCCTTCTTCACATATGTCTGCAATCTCAAAAGAAGCACCCAGATCTGTTCAGAATGGGTGGTCAAGGACACCACATACACAAATGCTGTAGATATAGCCAACCTACTGGCTGACAGATTCAGTGAAAACTTCACCCCTCTGTCCCCCCATCAGTAAATCAGGACATCCCCAGTACCTGCCCCCCCCCTTATCTCTAGGGAACAGGTCATTACTGCCCTCTCAAAGGCAAAAAAATACAGCCTCCATGGGAGCTGATATCATCCCAGGCTGCATGCTACATGAACTCAGGCATGAACTTGCAGCACCATTAGGCACACTATTCAAGCAAAGTCTGAGTACCGGTTTTGTCCCATCCCTTTACACAAAGGTGGTGTGTCAACAGATCCGGGAAATTATAGACCCATCAGCCAAACAAGCCTGATTTGCAAGGTCATGGAATGGATTATCATGGACTTCATTAACTGGGATACTGGCACCCTCCAAAGACTCAACCTCACAGTTTGGCTTTGTCAAGGGTGGTCATGTCTATTAAATCTGGTCGACTTCTTTGAGACAGTCACCAAAGCCATGGATAAAGGGAAGATAGTGCACACCACCTAACTTGACCTGGCCAAAGCCTTTGATACTATTCCCACTCAGGCATAATAGATAAACTCTCTCAACTAGGCATCAATCCATATGTTACCAGATGGGTAGCAAACTGGCTCACTGATTAAACCCACCTAATCAAAATAGGGGAAGCCACCTCAAGCAATAGACCCGTAATGAGCAACGTACCCCAGGGATCTGTCTTGGGGCTTCTGTTATTTGGGATATATTTCTCTGAGGTGCAGACCAAAACTAGTGGGCTATGGCTAACCAAGTTTGCAGATGACTGCAAGCTGGGCGCTGTCATCAATTCCCCTAGTGATGTGGACATCCTCCAAGAGGGTCTCACTCAAACAAATGATGGGTGCCAGAAACATGACTCAAGCTGAATGCCAAAAAATGCATCATCATCCCCTTTGGGGAGAGTGACTTCACTGCATATTATCACATTAATAACAATGTCCTAAGCACGCAATCAGTCGTGAGGGATTTGGGCACCCAGGTTGATAGCAACCTGACTTTTGACCACCATGTTGCTTCCGTTGTACAGAAAGTTTTCTACATGGCCCACCTCATAAGTAAGGATGTCTCAACCAGGGACAAGGAGGTCATAACATCCCTGTATTTTTCCCTTAAAGACCAATTATTGAGTACAATGCCCTCTTTGGCATGTACCTCACAAAGCACATGCAGCAACTGGAGAGACCACAGAGGTTCCTCATCAGGAGAATCCAGGCTCTCAAACATCTACCCTACACAAATAGGCTAAAATCCTGTCCCTCTACTCAGTTTCATACAGACTCCTCAGAGGCGAAGACCCCGCCTTGATGGGACTGCTGTATATCAGTAAGTCAAGCTCCACTCGAGTAACCCACATGCGTGACCTCAACCTGGTCTGTGACATCAATAGGACTTGTTTGCGGGACAAATTTTTGTCCTAGAGACTCCCCCCATCTGTGGAATAGATTCCCTCTCCACGTCAAGCAGAGTACCTCATGACCCCTTTTTAAGCACAACCTGGATAACTAGAGGGGAAACAGAAACTACACCCCTGGGATTCCACCCGCATCCCTGTTGGACAGGGGTTTTTGGTGCTGACTTGTCTAAACATGGGCTAAACTCTTGGCTAGGCTTATAAGGGCCTCAGGGCTAATAGTCTAGTAACGTCCTATGATCTGTGTTGTTAATTGGCTTATTACACATACTATTTATGCAACTATTATGTTTGTGCTGTAACATTTACAGTACACAACACACCAAACCATTGTTCATGTACTCTAAAATAACTACTACATCATAATAATATATGTATCGTAACATGCTGACTTTGGGAAATGTATTGTGCTCTTAAAAATGCATAATGTCTTTGGCCTAGCACTCTTGTGTGGGGTCATTTACTGCACTGTTATAACTTGTTGATACTTGTTAACCTCTGCTATCTCTGAAAAAAACAAAAAAAAAAATCTTGCTTTTTTTCCCACTTTTCTGAGATTGAAAAAAGTTCAGTTACAGGCTTGCTGTTCTTGAACTGTTTGTAAGTTTCTGTGAGGCCATTTTTTGCTTGGGCTAAAGGAAAGTCTCTCTGTTGATCAAAGCCATTAAAAGAAGGCATACAGTATGGCCTAGAAGTCTTGTTTTTTTTTCCAAGAATTGGCATTCCCATTCCCGCTGACATTTCTGAGTCTTTGAGGTGCAGCCCTACATCTTTACTTTGTAAGTAATCGTGAGTGTGTGTGTGAAAGATTAGAACTGCATTAACATTTTATCTGGAAGCATGGAGTGGGACACTTTAGTCAGGGCTCACCTGTGGAAAGTATTGTGTGAGAAACACTTGCTTATAGCACTGTAAGATGGGCCTCAGAGAAGTCTGCAGCCATAGACTTTCACAGAGGGGCTGTGGGGATTGAACACTTTTATGAGAAGTAACTATGATAGTCTTTCCTTTACAAAGTCAGGTGGGGTAATATTTCAGTTTGCTGGAGTAGTAAATAAACTTTTGCATATATAGTCCTGCCTCCAGGGTCTTTTTGGACTTATACTAGTGTTATGTACATAGGCAGCTAGCAGTAGACCTGCAGTACCTCTGATGCTAAGTGAGAACCATATCTAGGCTGCAAAGTCCCTATTGTACTGCTCCTTTTGTGCCCACAATCATGAAAGAATTACGGGGAAAAACTGGGGAATCACAAATAGGGACAGATCAAAAGAAGGTGTAGTTGCAACAGCTGCTTATGCTGGCCAGCTTGGCTGCCAGTCCCAGGACCCTGCTGCCTCTGAAGAAACATGCCAAGGAGGATGACACAGAAACATATTTAGTAACATTTGAGTGCTATGCCACCAGACAGAACTGGAGCCAAGCAGAGTGGGCAAGAATCATGTCATGTCAGCTGACGACAGGAACTGAAAAAGTACATGGATGGGACTGTGTGGGGACTAGGATACATTTAAATGATTATCACTCAGGGCTTGTATAACCCCTGAGGTAAAAACTATCGCATTTCATAACTGGACTTTTAATATAGATAAGCCAGTATATGCACAGATGCATAATCTAAAGTTTATTTTAAAATTCTAGCTTGAACCTGATAGCAACAGCAAGGGAAAAATATTACAAATTTTAGCAGTAGACAGGTTTAATAGAGCTTTGCGTAGTAAAGTAAAAACTAGTACAAAAAGTGAACAGACTTCCCTCTTACCCTCTATTTTGAGTTAAAACGTGACATTTAAAGTAAGGAAAAGGAAGACATTCGACATCAGTTACTACCGCCTAAAGGTTTTAGGATATTAGTGAGGAAACTAACCGCAGTCACATATTAGGAGGTCACCTGGGAGTGGACAAAGGTAAGGCAGGAGTATTACCTAGATTTTACTAGTCAGTGAAACCAGTAGAAAACTTCAGTGCTTCTTGTACAGAATGCCAGAAGACAGCAAACCATCCTGGATGTACAAGTTCCTAGATCGCAATGTTTATCACCATTTGGACACATTGCAACATCATGGAGCTAATATTAAAATCCAGCAGTGGACATCAGTACTTACTAGTCATAATGCATTATGCTACCAAATTAACAGAAGCAGTGCCATTTTGTAATGTGCATTTTTAAGAGCGACTACCACAGAACTGGTGCTATTATTCTCTAGAGATTGTGGGGTGTTCATAATCCTGTCCTTCAATGGTGCATAGTGGCATTCCACAAATAGTGGCACTACGCAGATCAGTAAATGTGGTCAGTGTATATGAACCACAGTGATTACAGAAGCATGGAGGCATTTTGACAAGCATGCCCTCTTAAGGCAAAAGTCTAACAAACTGGGAGAATTACTACAAGGCAAAAATAAAACACAGCACCACAGATCTATAAAGGCTGTCTTCTTGCTTCAAAACTCACCAATAATTCCAGGAACCATCGAAAACAAGAGTAGCAAAATATGAACTTTATTCCATAACAAAATAAAACAGGATTGAGCGCTTTAGCCTCCGCATGGAGACCCTTCAGAATCAAAAAGCAGTCAATGGCATTCTTTATATCATAGCCAATAACAATGATTAATGTGCTTTGCATAATTGATTGATAATTAATTAATTAACTATCCACCATTCCTTTAAAGTGAATTATTGGTGGAGTTTTTGAAGCAAGAAGACTGCCTTTATAGATCCGTGGTGCTGTGTTTTATTTTTGGTACTATTGCTATTTTCAAGAATTACTACAAGGATTAGGCACCTTAAATATTATCGTATTACTCTGATTCACAGAGATGAATGCAAAAGTGCCCTATTTGCATACAAAAGAGGTAAAGGACCCTGAACTAATGTGAACAGTATGTGACAGAACTATAGATAAGTGCATTTACGCATTGCTAAAGATGAAAATACTTCATCTTCCTGTTGTTTGAGTGCTTTTGCATGCATGATCAGACTACTGAAGGGGCTAGAGGAAATGTTTTGTTTGATGTTATTGAAGTGCCTGTGCATACTGGGGAAAACTACTAAAGTGGTCACTGGGAAACTTCTACACAAGCTTTGTAAGGGTCTGGGCATAACTGGTGCCTGAAACATTTCATAAGCATTGAAGGGTATGTATTGGCAAACTACAAACTTCAAAGGCAAATGCCATTAACCACTAGAATAGGAAACTACCATAAATATAAACCCCTATGTCACAAGATGGGTCGAACTGGCTCAAAGACAGAACCCACAGAGTGAGAGTTGCTGGAGCCATGTCAGACTCGAAACCGGTCACAAGTGGCGTCCCACAGGGTTCTGTCCTGGGACCACTCTTGTTCGGTATATACTTTTCAAAGGTACAGGCAACGTGGGAGGACTATGAGCTCACCAAGTTCGCAGGCGACTGCAAACTGGGCCATAATCAACTCTCCAGCTGACACAAACATCCTTCAAAAAGGTCTCACAGAGACAGATAACTGGTGCCACGCCATGGTTTAAAAGCTAAATGCCAAAAAATGTATAGTCATACCCTTTGGCAAAAACAATGTGCCCACAAATTACCACATAGGCGAAACCCATTAAGTACAGAGAAAGTTATTAGGGACCTGGGGACCCAAGTTGATAGCAATCTCTCCTTTGAAAACCCATTGCCAAAGTGGTTAGAAAGACCTTCTACATAGCCCACCTCATCACGAAGGGTTTCACATCTAGATCAAGAGGTAATCGTGCCCCTTTATTCATCCCTCATCAGGCCCATCATAGAATACAATGCCCCTTTTTGGGATGTACCTTACCCGACACCTGCAGCAATTAGAAAGACCCCAAAGTATCTCACCAAGAGGGATCAAGGGTCTCAAACAGATGCCATATGCTGCTTTCGGTTAAAAACTCCAGCTCTACTCAGTTGTATACCGCCTACTTGAGGCGATCTATGCCTGACATACAAAGCTATGTCAAATCCAGAATTAATGGACATGCTCCACCTCAGTAAATCTAAATCCCTTAGAGCCACACTGCTCGAGGGACTTGAACCTCAGCACAGAAATAAATAGAACTTGCTGGAGGGACAGGTTCATAACCCAGAGGCTCCCTTCGCTCTGGAATAGAATTCCAGTTCATGTGAGGCAGAGCACCTCACTGAATCTCTTCAAGAAGAATCTCGATAAGTGGATGGGGGATCGTAGGTTTGTCCCAGGGATTACTCCCGTGTCACTATTAGACAGAGGCACAGTAAACTAAACCTTAAAAAGAGCACAGTATACTCAAATCAAGGGGTGGCGTAAGCCATACAGAATCGGGCTAGGCTTATAATTGCCCCAGGGCAGATAGCCTAGTATGAACCTATGAATAGTGTGGGAAAATTCTCATAGATTGTAGTCAGACACTATCATGTAATAGCTAAAGCGTCAAGAACTACTGATCCAAAAGACAACCACAGCCCCAGAACAAGTCCAAACCATTCCGATTACAGTCTAACATGTACATCTGGCCTATTGTGGGCTGATGACCTGTTACCAAGAGTGACTGCAGGACTTCATTGTACTCGTGTGCAGATATGTATCCATGTGTGGTAAAGCCATTAAAAGAAGGCATACAGTATGGCCTAGAAGTCTTGTTTTTTTTTTCCAAGAATTGGCATTCCCATTCCCGCTGACATTTCTGAGCCTTTGAGGTGCAGTCCCACAGCTTTACTCTGTAAGTAATCTTGTGTGTGTGTGTGTGTGTGTGTGTGTAAGATTAGAACTGCATTAACATTTTATCTGGAAGCATGGAGTGGGACACTCTAGTCAGGGCTCACCTGTGGAAAGTAATGTGTGAGAAACACTTGCTTATAGCACTGGAAGATGGGCCTAAGAGAAGTCTGCAGCCTTAGACTTTCACAGAGGGGCTGTGGGGATCGAACACTTTTATGAGAAGTAACTATGATAGTCTTTCCTTTACATAACTTTGCAAAGTCAGGTGGGGTAATATTTCAATTTGCTGGAGTAGTAAATAAACCTTTGCATATATAGTCCTGCCTCCAGGGTCTTTTTGGACTTATACTAGTGTTATGTACATAGGCAGCTAGCAGTAGACCTGCAGTACCTCTGATGCTAAGTGAGAACCATATCTAGGCTGCAAAGTCCCTATTGTACTGCTCCTTTTGTGCCCACAATCATGAAAGAATTACGGGGAAAAACTGGGGAATCACAAATAGGGACAGATCAAAAGAAGGTGGAGTTGCAACAGCTGCTTATGCTGGCCAGCTTGGCTGCCAGTCCCAGGACCCTGCTGCCTCTGAAGAAACATGCCAAGGAGGATGACACGGAAACATATTTAGTAACATTTGAGTGCTATGCCACCAGACAGAACTGGAGCCAAGCAGAGTGGGCAAGAATCCTGTCATGTCAGCTGACGACAGGAACTGAAAAAGTACATGGATGGGACTGTGTGGGGACTAGGATACATTTAAATGAATATCACTCAGGGCTTGTATAACCCCTGAGGTAAAAACTATCGCATTTCATAACTGGACTTTTAATACAGATAAGCCAGTATATGCACAGATGCATAACCTAAAGTTTATTTTAAAACTCTAGCTTGAACCTGATAGCAACAGCAAGGGAAAAATATTACAAATTTTAGCAGTAGACAGGTTTAATAGAGCTTTGCGTAGTAAAGTAAAAACTAGTATCGAAAAGTGAACAAACTTCCCTCTTACCCTCTATTTTGAGTTAAAACGTGACATTTAAAGTAAGGAAAAGGAAGACATTCGACATCAGTTACTACCGCCTAAACGTTTTAGGATATTAGTGAGGAAACTAACCGCAGTCACATATTAGGAGGTCACCTGGAAGTGGACAAAGGTAAGGCAGGAGTATTACCCAGATTTTACTAGTCAGTGAAACCAGTAGAAAACTTCAGTGCTTCTTGTACAGAATGCCAGAAGACAGCAAACCATCCTGGATGTACAAGTTCCTTGATCGCAATGTTTATCACCATTTGGACACATTGCAACATCATGGAGCTAATATTAAAATCCAGCAGTGGACATCAGTACTTACTAGTCATAATGCATTATGCTACCAAATTTCCAGAAGCAGTGCCATTTTGTAATGTGCATTTTTAAGAGCGACTACCACGGAACTGGTGCTATTATTCACTAGAGATTGTGGGGTGTTCATAATCCTGTCCTTCAATGGTGCATAGTGGCATTCCACAAATAGTGGCACTACGCAGATCAGTAAATGTGGTCAGTGTATATGAACCACAGTGATTACAGAAGCATGGAGGCATTTTGACAAGCATGCCCTCTTAAGGCAAAAGTCTAACAAACTGGGAGAATTACTACAAGGCAAAAATAAAACACAGCACCACAGATCTATAAAGGCTGTCTTCTTGCTTCAAAAACTCCACCAATAATTCCAGGAACCATCGAAAAACAAGAGTAGCAAAATATGAACTTTATTCCATAACAAAAATAAAACAGGAGCTTTGTCTCCGTGAGACCTCTTCAGAATCAAAAAAAGCAGTCAATGGCATTCTTTTATATCATAGCCAATAACAATGATTAATGTGCTTTGCATAATTGATTGATAATTAATTAATTAACTATCCACCATTCCTTTAAAGTGAATTATTGGTGGAGTTTTTGAAGCAAGAAGACTGCCTTTATAGATCCGTGGTGCTGTGTTTTATTTTTGGTACTATTGCTATTTTCGAAGAATTACTACAAGGATTAGGCACCTTAAATATTACCGTATTACTCTGATTCACAGAGATGAATACAAAAGTGCCCTATTTGCATACAAAAGAGGTAAAGGACCCTGAACTAATGTGAACAGTATGTGACAGAACTATAGATAAGTGCATTTACGCATTGCTAAAGATGAAAATACTTCATCTTCCTGTTGTTTGAGTGCTTTTGCATGCATGATCAGACTACTGAAGGGGCTAGAGGAAATGTTTAGTTTGATGTTATTGAAGTGCCTGTGCATACTGGGGCAAACTACTAAAGTGGTCACTGGGGAAATGTTTCGTTTAATGTCACTGAAGTGCTTGTTAGTATATGGGCAAACTACTGAAGGTGTCACAGGGAAATATTTCATTAGATGTCATTGAAGTGCTTGTGCATATATGGGCAAACTACCAAAAGGGTCAATGGGGAAATGTTTCATTTAATGTCACTTAGTATATGGGCAAACTACCAAAAGGGTCAATGGGGAAATGTTTCATTTAATGTCACTTAGTATATGGGCAAACTACTGAAGGGGTCACTGGGGGAATATTTCACTTGATGTCACTGAAGTGCTTCTGCATACTTGCTCAAACTACTTAAGGGATCGGTGGGGAAATAATTATTTTGGTGTGATTGAAGTGCTTGTGCATACTAGGACAAAGTACTGAAGGGATCGGGGGGGAAATAATTCTCTTCGGATTATGTAAGTGCTTGTGCATACTAGGACAAAGTACTGAAGGGATCGGTGGGGAAACAATTCTCTCGGGATTATGTAAGTGCTTGTGCATACTTGGTTTGTGGACTGCAAAGTAGATACAAAACATGCAGTAATACTTTTAAGAATGGATTTGCATGTGGCGTGCCAATTGCAGAATGAATTGCAAGAATACTTCATTAGGATATGCCACTTTATACAATTTCTCATTTACATCGTATTAAAAATGAATTTGCTTGCACTAAAACGCAGGCAGTGCGCATTACCAGAAATGGCATCTATGAATCGCAACCTAGCTATGCTCACTAGCAAACATCCCAAATAAACTTACTGTGTTCACGCAATGACTATTAATACCACCCTGTATCCTTAAAGATTCTTACTGACCAAGGTACTCCCTTTATGCCAAGGGTACTGCATCAGTTATGTCAGTGCCCTAAAACCAAGTAGCTGAAAATATCCATCATCCACAGACTGATGGGTTAGTACAAATGTTTAATAAAACAAAGTCATGCTTAGAAAAGCTAGTAATGCAGATGAAAAAAAGAAACTGGGATGAGATGTTACCCTAATGTACATAGTTATAGAGGGGCTACAATGTCCAACTTACTTTTCTCTATTTGAGGTTCTTTACAACAGGCTACTGAGAGGACTGCTTGACATTAAGTACATTTGGGAACATGAAAAGAGACCACTTAAAAATGTGATCGGACACTCTGCTTGTCTGCACGACAGATTAAAGCTGGTAATGCCCATAGTAAAGGAACACATGCAGGCAGCCAAGGAAATGCAACAAGAGTTTACAAATAAGACTGGCAGACTTACAGAACTGAACCCAGGTACTAGTGATGGTGACCTCTGCAGAGTACCTTTCTTGCCAAATGACAGGGGCCATTCAAGGTGATGGAAAGAATGAATACCACAGTGTATAAGATTATAAAGACAAGAAACAGAAAGGTAGCACAAATTTATCACATTAATCAGCTGAAGCCATGGAAAGAAGTGTGGAATTCTGCAGAAAAATTGCAAACTGAAGTTCATATAGAAGAGGCCAGACAGTATCTACCAGAACTTCATTTACCAGAATTCTTAGTGAAAGTTCAAACTCGGGAAGTGAGAGTTTTTTTTTTTTTTTTTTTATAAAGTGTTCTCAAGAAAACCTTTAGAGAGAGCTTAACTAATAGAGCATATTGTACATAGAACATCTGGAGTGAAGCATAGAGTAGGATGTTAGAGTGCCAGTCACAAAAGCAGTCAGTAAGATAAGATAAAAAATGTTTAAATTAGGCAAGACTGGAGTCCTATGGGACTGTAGAGGTCCAACAGTGCTGCTTCCTAAACCTAATGGAAGTATCAGATCCTGTAATGACTTTACAACATTAAATAACATTTCAAAGTTTGGCAACTATCCCATCCCTAGAACTCATGAGTTGAGCGATAACCTGGGAAAGACTAGGGTTTGACAACACTGGTTTAACAAAGGAATACTGGAAGCTATCATTTTTCCTCTCTGACAAAGAAGCAATATTTATTTATTTATTTATTTACATTTGTTGACCGGGAAAGTCCACTGGGTCAGAAACCCATTTTCAGTGGAGGCCAGGGGAGAAAAGCTCCAGTTACAATTAAAGAAATATAAAAAAACAATATCATATACACAGCAGCATCCAAGATTTCATATAATTTGTCAAAGAGTACAATACATCAAGTGGAGAGTATTAATACATTTCTAAGACGTGTTTCTCACTTTAATACAGTTCTAAGGCATATATGATTCTCAATATGTTAGTAGCGTAGACTATAGAGATTTATATAGCGTAGATAGGGTTCAGCTTTGTGCATTTTGTTAGAATTAAGGTACATGTCAACACAGTGACACCTTATAACTAGATAATGGGATTATGGGAGAGAGGTATAGAAAAAAAGTATGCTGTTGTGTTGGGAGATATACATTTCAATAGCCTTTGTTATCCTGTGTGGTGTATTTCCGTGCACAGTGTTATCATTTGGCCTACATGGAGTCCCACCACCTCCCAGATGCTGATGGATAAAATATTGAAATCTGACTCACAATATGCTGCTGCATACCTGGATGATGTGGCCATTTATTCAGAAGACTGGGGATTTCACTTGGCTAAAGTGCAGGCTGTATTAAAATCTATAAGACAAGCAGGCTGGAGTATGAATACTAAGAAAAGTAAACTTGGTATGGTAGAAAAATAGAAGTTATGTCTTACCACAACATTCCATCTGTGTTGTTGATCTTCTTTCATTCATCACTGATGGGTTCGGTTCCGAGCCCTAGGAATGGAGTCTGCCAAATACCAAGCTCGCGCCAGCCAAAAAACTCTCAAGCTAAGCTTCTACCCACACTGCCCTTCTCCCTGTTACCTCAGATCGAGTTTGCCCATGTTATACAAGTAAAGCAGAGGCTGTTTCTGCGCAAATGCCCTAAGACACCACTTGGACCCAAAGTATCCGCCAGGAGCGTTTAGCGGGGATAGGAGGGTAGAAAGTGATGAATGAAAGAAGATCAACATAGATGGAATGTTATGGTAAGACATAACTTCTTTATCTGATGTTGTTAATCTTCTTTCTATTCGTCACTGATGGGAAAGAATCCCCAGCTACCTTGTAATCCTTGGACGGCCCTTATGGAAGAACTTTCCTGAGAACCATTGAGCCAAAGGCAGCTCTCCCTCTGGGACCACATCCAATTTGTAATGATTGATAAAAGTGTGGGGTTTAGCCCAAGTGGCTGCTGCACAGATATCATCCATAGAAGCCCTGGAATGGAAGGCTACAGATGTTGCCATATATCTCATAGAATGAACTTTAATATTCTGTGGCATAAGTTCTTTTGCAAATGAATAAGTGAAGCATATGCAGTCCCTTAGCCATTTTGATAAAGTGACCTTGGAAACAGAATTTCCCAATCTAGGCCCAGAGAAAGAAATGAAAAGTTGGTCAGTTTTATGAATTGCTTTGGTCCTGTCTAAATAAAATCTCAATTGTATGTGTACATCCTAGGAATGTAGACAGTATTCCCCTTTATTAGAAAAATTTGGGAAAAATACTGGTAAATCAATAGCCTGATTGATGGAAAAGTCAGAAACTACTTTGGGGAGGAAAGATGGATTTGTCCGGAGTGATACTTTGTCCTTGTGGAAGATTAGGTAGAGTCTTTTGGTGCATAATGCCTGAAGTTCAGAAATTCATCTGGCTAACGTGATGTACCAGGAAAAAGGATTTCCATGACAAGAATTTGAGGTCACACTTCACTGCGGGCTCAAATGGAGGTTGAGTCAAAGACTGGAGAACTAACGTGAGGTCCTATGGCTCTACAGGTTGTCTGACTGGAGGCCTAATGTGGGAGACCCCTTTGAGAAAAGTTTTGCATAACTGAAGTGAGATGAGGGAAGAACTATCCAATCCATTATGATAGTTTGAAATAGCCACTAGATGTACTCGTATGGTAGAAGCCGCAGCTCCATCTTCGAAAAACTTAGACAGGTATTGTAAAACCGCTGTGACTGGAGCCAAATATGGATCTAGCATCTTTTTCTTTGACCAAATAAAGAATCTTTTCCATTTGTCCAGATATAGTCTTCTGGTGGATGGTTTATGAAAGCCTAGAATAATGTCACGAACAGGTGAGGAGAGGTCATCCTGCCTGGCAATTAACAGAAGTGGAGAAGCCAAGCTGTCAGCTTAAGACTGGACAGGTTTGGATGACTCAACCCTTGGGGGTGAGAAATTAGGTCTGGAAGAGGGTCCAGAATCCACGGTCGCCATAACAGAAGAGGCCAAAGGAAGGGGAACCAAACTTGTCGAGGACAAAAGGGGGCTATGAGGATTACTTTGCATTTCAACCGAATAGCTTTCTTTATGAATTGGGGGATGGGCACATAGAAGTCCTGTGGGCCAGTCGTGAATCAGAGCATCCCTCGGGGACTCCCACTTTGGGGGGAATAGGGCAAAATAACTGCTGCACTTGTTGTTTGATGGGGAAGCAAGGCTGGCCCCAACGGCTGAAAATTTCTGCCGCTACATCCAGATTGACGGACCACTCGCAAGGCAGGAGAATACATCTGCTCAACTTGTCTGCAATCACATTGGAAACCCCGGGATATGTGTTGCTATCAGAAAGCAGTTGGAAGCTATCGCCCACTGCCAAATTCTCATGGCTTCTCGACACAGGGGATAGGGACTTGGTTCCTCCTTGCTTGTTGATATACCAGACTACAGACATATTGTCTGACTGAATCACAATTGTTCCAGAAGGAACAACAGGTTGCAATGCTTGCAACACTAATAGCACTGCTCTCAGTTCTAGAACGTTGATATGCAGATTGACCTCCAACGTGGACCATGCGCTTTGGACTGTCTTTCCCTAAAATGGCCCCCCCACCCCATCAGGGAAGCGTCCATGGTCACAATGGCTTTGGGTTGAGGGGATTGGAATGGATGGCTCCAAAGTTGTGTGTCTGGCCTCATCCACCAAAGAAGGTCCTGCTTGCAAGAATTGGTTATCTGAATTTGAAAACATAGAGGATGGTAATTCAGAAACCACTAAGAGAGAAGAAGCCATTAAAGTGTATGTGCAGTTTCGCAAGAGGCACTATTGGTATGGAAGCTGCCATGGATCCTAAAACCTGAAGAACTTCTCTCACTGAGACTTTGTTTTGACAGAGTATCACCTGGAGCTGAAGCCTCAATCTCTGAATGCTGTGAGCTGAGAGTAACACCAGACAAGAGCGCGTGTCAAAGACTGTTCTGATGAATTCTATATTCTGGACCAGAACAAGACTGGATTTCTCCCAGTTCACAGTTATCCCCAGAAGTTTTGTCAGTGAAAGGGTGTATTTCAGGGCTGTTACCAGAAGATGCTTGGTGGGGGCAGTAAGGAGCCAATCATCCAAATACAGAAAAACCCAGAATCCTTGCAGTCTCAAGTGACCTGTAACCACTACCATGCACTTTGCGAATACTCTGAGGGCTGTAGAAAGTCCGAATGGCAAGGCACGAAACTGGTAATGATTGGCTCCTAGCCAGAAGCAAATAAGACTCCTGGAGCGTTTGTCCATTTTTATGTGGTAATATGCATCCTGAAGGTCTATAGAGCACATCCAATCGCCTTCCCTTAGAAGAATGGACTGAACCATGACCATCCGGAATTTGGTTTGGGCAACAGACTTGTTCAAATTGCTGAGATCCAGAATAGGTCTCCAGTCCCCTGTCTTTTTGGCACCAAAAAGAATCTCGAGTAAAATCCAGATCCGCATTGGTCTGGTGGGACTAAATGGATGACTCTTTTTTGATACAGCTTATTTCCACAGTTGCTTCTTCCCTTTGACCGGGTGGAACATCAGGAAGATTTGCTGGAAGCTTTGGAGAAGTGATGAGGGGAATGGTATACCCTCTGGTTATGATCTTCTGCACCCAACGATCAGTAGTTATTGAATCCCAGGCAGCTTGGTGCAGAGAAAAACGACCCCCGACTGCTTCCAGAGGAAAGCAATCTGGCCACTCTTCAGGAGCGCTGATAAGGCTACCCAGAGAAAGAATCCCTGGGTCCCTGATTACGTGGCCCCCTCTCTGCCTCGGTAGGACTGTCTTCCAGAATTGTTAACCCCTCTGCCCCTGGGGGTATCATCACCACACCTGGCACGGAAAGGACCCTGAATCTTTTTGTGCCACATTTTGCCACTCCTCTGGTTCCTGGAAAAGGAACGTTGAGAGCTGGAAAAACATAGACCTATGGCAGGTAGGGTCTTACCATCCTGCTCACACCTGGCCAAAGTGTCCTTCACTTTGGGGCCAAAAAAGGGAAGATTCTTCAATGGGAGCATTCAGGAAGGAAGACTTGAAAGGGTCCATGAAGTCACAAAGGCGCATCCAGGCATGGCGTCTCATAACTATGCCTGAACCTGCAGCTCTAGCTACCCCTTTAGTTGCCTGTGAGAGCAACCTCATGGATGAACTGATCGATTCTAGGTTTGCGAGCTGCGAGGCAACTTTATCCCTTACCTCGTCAGACAACTGTCCTGCGAGTGTTCCAGAAAGTTTGGAAACCAAGTCTCTTTGAAGCCTCGTAAAATGTGCCAAGTAGTTCAGGGACCATATAACAAAGGTTGCTGAAGCAAAGACTCACTTCCCTAATATGTCCATGGGACTCTCTGTTGGGTGAGTGGACAGTATGAGTCTCTTCAGCAAGATCCTTTTTCATGGCTGTCACCACCACCATAGCATCGACTGGTAAACCTCTGGACCAATGTAGGTATTCCTCGGGTGGAGAAAGTATCTTGTCAGGTCTCCGAGGGGTTGACTCAACAGAATCAAGGTTCTTCCAAGCGTGCTGCACCAGAGCTAGCTCGTCTGCAGTGGGTTCACCCAAGAGATAGATGGCCGGGCATGGAAAGCCTGCAGAAACATGGACTCCTTGGAAGAAGGATTAGTGGGCTTCCAGTCACCCCTCTGCTTCAACATTTCAAGGATGTCTCCAAAGGAGACATCATCAGGGTTGACTGTGGGGACCCTTCACTGTCATTGAAATCCATGTCCTCTGTTAGGGACTCTTCAGACGAGTCTATTTGCTTCCTCTTGCATGATCTCTTCCATGGGGGCTCCTCAGAGGGGACTTCTGAGGAGGACTCAGAAGAGGGGGCACCCTGCAGCAGAAGGTCCTGCGGCTTTTCTGCCCGGTGTCCTGGGGAGGTGGCCTGTGATAGCTGTAGCTCAGGGGAAGAGATCTGGGGTTCTGACATTGGCGGAATGCTTCCAGAAGCAAGTGCTCTCTCCATACAACAGAAGGCAAGTCCGCCCAAAGAGGGATGGGAGCCCAGAACCAAGGAGGACAACCTCAGAACTGGGATCACACCCAGCTCCTTCAAACCACTCCTGAGGATGGAGCCTCAAGCAGGATCAGTGCAGACCGGACTCTCGGCACCGAGGATGGAACCGAAGAAACACTCAGAACCATGCACTTAACCGAGGAGCCTGAAGCCCAATCACGGGGTTAAGGAAGGACCAGTTCAGCAGGAACTGAAGACCAAAGGGACAACCTCGGAGCCCCAGTAAGGTCCACTACAGGCACCAAGACAGGGGGGGTCCGAAAACGATGTTGGTGCAGAAGGCTTTGGAACTAGTATGGTCAAAGGAGGAGAATAAGATGGACTCCATGGAGAAGTCAACCCAAGTCCTGCAGGAGGATCGGTCCTGGAAAGGGTGGGTATCCCCTCGGCTGTCAACAGCTGGTCCACAAGACACACCACATCAAGTTCAGAAAGGTTCCTGGTGGATCTAGTGGATACTCCTGATGGCGAGTCAGGTCATTTTAGGAATGGACTGTACACCTGCCCTAGAAATGGATCTGTGGATGGAGAGTATCAGGACCATGGTGTGGAACCTACCAGCACCTATGTCTCAAGTTTAAAGACCAGAAGCAGTTGAGTTAAATTCGTTCTTATTGGGGCCATAAAATGGCTCGGCACCGAAAGGGCACTTGAAGCCAATGTGGAAGGTTCAATCGTAAATACAGAGATAGGCATCGAAGGCATGCACTGTGCCAAAGCAGCACTTGTTGCTGAAGTTGTACTAGTCATAGTGAGGTCAATAGTCGGTGCCGGAGACAGTATCAGAGCCGAAGCTGCCGCCGACATAGGTACAGTTGTAACTGGAGCAGAAGAGGTCAGTGCCGACGAGGCAGACTTATGCTCTGAAGATTGTTTTGGTACTTTAGACTTTCCAGATTTTCCCTGGTCACCAGATGGTGAAGAGGGGACTGAATGGGACCTTTTCTTATCCTTAATTGGAGGGGATGAGACCTCCATCACAGAAAGGGTCTCTGAAAAGGGTGACTTAAGAAGGCACTTCTGGATCAACTTATTCTTGCACTCGTTCAAAGTGCACTGACTGAAACTTTGACAAATCACACAGGGAGGTTGCACTGAAAGATGGGGCGCCCCCAAACAATAAACACAATCATCATGAGAATCACTATTCGGAAGTTTACCCTTGCATGAAGCACAATGTTTAAAACCCGATGTGTCCTTTTTATCAGACATCATGAAATTTACACACAACAATGAAGGACAGTACTATAGAAAAAAAAATTTCAAACTCTGCTATCTCTATGTTTAAAACTATCTAAATACACACAATATCTATGAAATATGTCAAAAAACACACAACTAGTCAGATAAAGGGAGGGAGAGAAGAAATACCAATGATGGTATTCAAGGAATACCACAAGGGTAGAGAGAGATGGTATTCAAGGAATACCACAAGGGTAGAGAGAGAATAAGAAGTTATGTACCTACCATAACGTTCCATGTTAGTTGTCTTCTCTCGCCTTCTTTCTTGCTTGATGGGTTCGGAGCCGATCCTCGGCTCCGACTCGGCACTTGCTTTAGCTCGAGAACTCCTTTTACCAGCTCGAGGCAGCCCCATATCCCATGATGCAAGGCAGTAAGTACCCAGATCTCGTTTGTTGACAAAGGGCAATAACACCAAGCATAAAATACTTCCCAAAGGAAAAAGAAACTTACAGATGGAAAAAGGACCAGGTCTGAATGGTCTTTAGCATAATAGTTTCTTATACAAGGTCTGTCCAGGCCAGGGGGAAGGAGGGAGGGTCAAGAAAGAAGGCAGAGAAGACAACTAACATGGAACGTTATGGTAGGTACATAACTTCTTAATGTTAAGTTGTCAATCTCGCCTTCATTCTTGCTTGATGGGACCGCGTCCCTAGCGCCTCTATCCTGGGTGGCTCAATGGAACAAACTCTTGAGGACTGTAGAGCCAAAACTGGCTGTGTCCCTGGAGGCCAAGTCCAATTTGTAATGGGAAACAAAAGTGTGAGGAGTGGCCCAAGTGGCCGCTGCACAAATAGTGTCCAAAGGCAGTCTAGCTTGAAAAGCTGTAGAAGTAGCTAAACTCCTAGTTGAATGTGCTTTAGGTTTTGAGCACAGCTGTTTTCCCCTGATCGTATAAATTTCAGTGATGACCGAAGAAAGCCATCTGGACAAAGTCACTTTAGAAACAGGAAGGCCTTTTTTATTATCCGCATAGGAAACAAAAAGTTGATCAGATTTTCTAAATTTTTTTGTTCTGTCCAAATAATATCTAAGCTGACGGTGGACGTCAAGATAATGTAGTTTTTGTTCAGCTCTATCTGAATAGTTAGGAAAAATACAGGGAGATCAATGGATTGATTCAGATTGTTCTTTGAAGCGACCTTAGGTAAAAAGGATGGATTGGTTCTCAAAGATACTCTGTCTTTGTGAAAAATCAAATAGGGGGGTCGAACCGAAAGAGCATGAAGTTCAGACACCCTCCTGGCAGATGTAATAGCCACTAGGAATAAAGTTTTCCAAGAAAGATATTTCAGGGAACAAGAAACAGCTGGCTCGAAAGGGGGAAGAATCAAGGATGTCAGCACTAAATTTAGATCCCACTGAGGAGGAGGATTCCTGATTGGAGGCTTTAGTAGGAAAATTCCTTTCAAGAAGGCCCTGCAGAGCCTATGGGACATAATATTATGATCTGCTATCCCGACATGAAAATTAGAAATAGCAGCCAATTGAACTCTGACTGTGGAAGAAGAGGAGCCTGCATGAAAAATCTCTGCTAAGAAGTCCAGAACTGCCTGAACAGGGGCAGTAAAAGGATCAATATTTTGGGCCTTAGCCCAATAAGAGAAACGTTCCATTTGCTTGTGTAAATCCTCCTGGTAGAGGATTTTAGTGAAGCTACAATGATGTCTCTAACTGGGTTAGAGATCAAAGGAAGCCTGGCTAAGGAAGGAAGTGGAGCAACCATGCTGTGAGGTTGAGAGAAGGGATTGACCGGTGCAGCTGACCGGATTGGTGAATCAGTAGATCTGGCACTGGGTCCAGATGCCACGGCTGCACCAAAAGGTGATGATGGAGGAACGGAACCAAACTTGTCGAGGCCAGTAAGGGGCAATGAGAATCAATTTGGCTCTCAAAGCGGTAGCTTTCTGGATCACCTGAGGGATCAGAGGAAATGGAGGGAAGGCATAAAGAAGTCCCTGGGGCCAATCCTGGGTCAGAGCGTCTCTGGGGGGATGGCCTGATAGAGGGAAGAGGCTGAAGAAGTCTGGACATTTGCTGTTTTGGGGAGTAGCAAAAGATCGCAACATGGACGACCCCATTCCAGAAAAATCTCTTCCGCTATAGATTGCTTGAGAGACCACTCGTGAGGCATGAGGATAGCTCTGCTCAATCTGTCCACTATAATGTTGGTTTTCCCAGGGATATGCGTTGCTACCAGAAACCGATGAGAGGAGATCGCCCATTGCCAAAGTCTGAGCTTCGACACAAGGGGTAGGACTTGGTTCCGCCCTGTTTGTTGATATACCAAACTACAGACATGTTGTCTGTGTGGACTGCAATTGTCCCTACGGGAAGAAAGTCGTTGAGGGCTTGCAACGTTAAAAGCACTGCTCTCATCTCCAGGACATTTATGTGCAGATGGTACTCGAACGGTTGCCACGTCCCATGAACCATCCTGCCCTGATAATGACCCCCACCCGATCAGGGAGGCATCCGTGGTGACAGTGGCTATCGGGGACGGGGGTACAAAGCACCTGCCTTGGTGAACCTGAGACGATGTGATCCACCAAGCAAGATGTTGTTTGCATGTCTGTGTCACCAGAATCTGGTGACGCATTGGGAGTTGCTGGTATGACCACTGTGTGAACAGCATCCACTGTAGAAGGCGCATGTAGAATCGAGCCAGGGGAAGAAGAGTAATGGTGCAGCCATGAGACCTAATACCTTTAGAACCATTCTGGCCTGTACTTTCTTGCTGGCCAGAATGATCCTGACATGAGTCTGAATGTCTGAAACTCTTTGTTCTGTAAGGGTAGCTGACATCCGAACAGTGTTTAAGTTTGCGCCTATGAAGGTAATAGACTGGCAGGGCGATAAGGATGACTTTTCAAGTTGATTGAGATGCCTAAATGAGAACAAAGGTCTATTGTGTAATCCCTGGCTTGTATAAGCTGATGCCTGGTGGTGGCTGACAGGAGCCAGTCGTCGAGATACGGAAACACCTGGAATCCTTGACGTCTCAGGTGAGCCGTGACCACTGCCATGCATTTGGTGAACACTCTGGGGCTGTAGTGAGACCAAAGGGCAGGGCTCTGAACTGGAAGTGACTGGACCCCAGCCAAGCGGAGAAATCTCCTGGAGCGTCTGTGAATTTTGATGTGATAGTACGCATCCTGAAGATCTATTGAGCACATCCAGTTGTCCTTCTGTAAGAAGGGCATAATTGACTGAAGAGTGACCATTCGGATCCTTGTCTTCCTGACAGACTTGTTGAGTCTGCTGAGATCCAATATTGGTCTCCAGTCTCCCGTCTTTTGGGGACCAAAAAGAATCTTGAGTAGATTCCGGGCTCTGAATGGTCTATTGTAACTGGCTGAATGGCTCTTTTTTGCAGTAGTTTTGCGATTTCTAACTCTGCAATGTCCCTTAGACCGGGTGGTACATCTGGAAGGGAACCTGAGTGGAAGGGACTTTCCTCGAAAGGAATTATGTAACCCTTGGATATGATCGACTGTACCCATCTGTCTTGAGTGAGGGAATGCCAGGCTTCTGGGTACAGTGATAATCTTCCCCCGACTGCCTCCAAGGAGGGACAGCCGGGCAACACCTCAGGGATGCTGAAAGGGCTTATCAGAGAGAGGCTCCCTGTTTCCCTGGTTCTTCGGACCCCCTCTGCCTCTAGAGCGGCGTCTGTTGTTGTTACCCCCTCTGCCTCTAGGGGTAAACTGACCACGTGAATCCGGCGTGACTCCTTGGGATTTACGGAACCACATCTTCCCACCCTTCTGTCCTTTGGGATAAGGCCTAGAAGGGGTGGAAAAACGGACTCCAACAGCAGAAAGAGTCTTGCCATCCTGCTCACACCTGGTCAAGGTTTCCTTCACCTGAGGGCCAAACAAAGCTGACCCATCAAAGGGAGAATTTGTGAAGGACGCCTTAAAGGGATCCACAAAATCACATAGCCGCATCCAGGCTTGGCGTCTAAGAGCCACACCTGTGCCTGCGGCTCTACTCTCCATCCGCAGCATAAGATATTAGCCGCATGGAGGAGTTAGCAATGGAATTGAGGGTTCCTAGCTGCGAAGCAATCTTTTCTTGAGCCCCTGCAGCTGTAGGATCCTGAACTACTTCTCCCAGCTCCTTCAGGATATCTCTGGAGTCTGGTGAAGTGACAAAGATAATTCAGCGAGCATAGCAAAGGTCGCTGAGGAAAACATCCGCTTGCCGTACCTGTCCATGGTCCTAGAGTCCTTATTAGGAGGATGGACGGGCACGGAAGGATCTGCAAGTTCCTTTTGGTGGCGCAGCCACCACCATGGCATCAGCGGGACACCCTTGGTAAGGAATTGTTTGTCACTCGAGCAGTGATAAATTTTGAAGGCCTCCTAGGGACTGGCTCTACAGAGTCAGGAGCTGCCCACGCCTTCGCAATAACCTGCATAAGGGGTCGAAGGCGGAGACACCCAGGAGGTGGAGGGCCGAGATCCAAACGCCTCTAGGTATACTGACTCATCCTCAGAGGGATTGTTGGTGGGCCAGTTTCCCTCTGTTTTAGAAGTTCTAGGATGTCTGAGAAGGAGACATCCTCAGAGGGGATCTAGGGATCCCTCTGACTCATCAAAGTCAGTATCCAGTGACAGACTCGGGAGTCTACATGCTTCCTCTTACAAGTCCTCTTCCTAGGAGGATCTCCCAAAACATCAGGAGAATCCTCGGAAGAGGGGAAATTCCCAATGGGGAAACCTGAGGCGGAGGATCTCTGGGTCCTGTAGCAAGAGAAGTGGCAGAGATGTCAACAGGTACTATAGAGGGAGGAGCTACGGGAACAGACTGCTGACTGATACCAGTGGCCAGTACACTCTTCATCACCTCGAATGCTCCCCTCCCAGGCAGTTCCGAGAGAACCCGCTCAAGAGCTAGGAACTCCAGGGACCACCGCAGGGAAGTCCCGAGGCAGATGTAGGAGCCGAGCTAACCAAGGCCGAGGCTCCAAGGGAGAGCAGGCTCGGACAAGGGTCCGATGCCACTCACCCCCTCGGAGGAGACCATGGAAGCCCGACCACCAAATCCCTCTAAGGAAGAGAAGATAAGAGTAGAGGCTGAAGGAACAGAAGGGGGTATCCGTCCTCCAGCCGTAGCAGTAACCATTCCCGAAGACTCAACTCCAAGCTCTGGGGTAGAGTTGAAGGAGGAACTGTAACTGGGTGTGGACCAACAGTCGTCTGTTGAGACGGACTGTGTAACATTTGGGCCAGTACCTGTGACTTGAGTAATCTACTGACCACTCTCTCTAGGTCATGATCTGACAACCTGGATGACCTTGAAGATCGGCTCCGATGGCTCCGTTCGATAGAAGAGGCGGCCGACGACAGTATCGGCTCCAAGGAAGGAGACCTCGACCTCTTCCTGGAATGAGCCATCGGAGCCGATACTATAGATCCTGTCGGAGCCGACTTCGAGCCGACAGGAAGCCTCGATGTATCGGCTCCAGCCGGAGCCGATACAGCCACCAAAGTAACGGTGTCGGAGCCGATCGGAGCCGACACCGATGCCTGTGCCACATGGGTGTCGGAGCCGATCGGAGCCGACATAGTGGTCAAAATAGGTTCGCACCGATAGCCATCGGTGCCGAAGCTATAAAGCCAGAATCGGCTCCAGCCGAGCCGATCTCGACTCAATGAGTCGGAGCCGAGGCCGCAGGCTTAGAAACAGAAGCCTGGGCCTTGAAACTCTTGCTGGTTTTGATGGAGCCAACTTAGCCGGAGAGCCCTCCGGCTTAAGAAGGCCCCTAAGAACCAGTTTATTATCTCTCCTGCAGGACTCTCTGGCTGAAGGAGTGACAAATAGCACAGGAGTCCTGCAGGTGAAGAGGGCCCAGACAATACAGGCAAGAAGTGTGACCGTCTGTCAGAGACATCTTCTGACAGCACGAGTCACACTTCTTAAAACCTGAGACCCTCTCCTTTGACATGGTGCCAAAACACACACACACACACCAGTCAAAAATAACTTAAATAAAATAAACAGGTATTCTACAAAACCAATACACACACCCTAACAGGGGATGGGATAGGGTTTTAAGATACACTAACAAAAATAAAGGAGACAGGGAATTTCTGTCAGAAAGGAATAATATAAGTTTAAAACTATCAATACAAGGTTTTACTAAAAGGGGCTTAAACTCACAAAGTGAACAACTTACCAGGAGCTGGTAAAAAGAAGACCTCCTAAGCGCAAACGAGATCTGGGTACTTACTGCCTTGCATCATGGGATATGGGGCTGCCTCGAGCTGGTAAAAGGAGTTCTCGAGCTAAAGCAGTGCGGTCGGAGCCGAGGATCGGCTCCGAACCCATCAAGCAAGAATGAAGGCGAGATTGACAACTTAACATAGGAGTTTACCAAACGGGTAGAAGCAGGAGTGGAAAGTCTAAATATAGCTGTAAATATACAGAATTATCAATATAAACCACAATCTTAAGGAAAAAGAGATATCAAAAAGTTTTCACTTATCTGAGAGCTCAGCTGAATCGCAGCTTTACGGCTATGTGGCAAACAAGATCTGAGGTAACAGGGAGAAAGGTATTGTGGGTAGAAACTTAGCTCGAGAGTTTTTTGGCTGGCGCGAGCTTGGTATTTGGCCAACTCAGTTCTGAGGGCTCAGAACCAAACCCATCAGTGATGAATGGAAAAAAGGTTAACATCGGATCAAGTATTAAGGGTACCCTTATGAAGCAGGAGTGGTAAGACCATAAAAAGAAAACACAGGAGTCATTAAAACAGGCCTTTGGACTAGTTGGGTATTACAGAAAGCTTTCCTAAGTGTGCAACTACTAGCTGTTGACAGATCTGACAAGACGAAAAGCTCCTGTCAAGGTGCAATAGTCTCTTGAAGCATGTACAGCATTTAATAAACACAGAAGAATAGTTTGTTCTGAACTTGCTTTAATAACTTTTGATTTTACTAGAGAGTTTCTCTTATAGACTGATACAGCAGTTGTGGTCTTCGAGGCAGTGCTATCCCAGCACTTTAAAAGTCAAAATATAAAAACAAAGGCTACAGGGAGAGGCCTGGTTTTCTTGACCCAACCAATATTGTATATAACTCATCCTACACATTAGCAAGTTCCTCTCTGTACTAAATCCTCTTTTCAAGAGGACTAAAGCAAGCTTTCTCAGGTTTCAAAATGCCTTTATTTTTTTTTTTTTTTTGATAGAGGAGTGCTTTTGTCTAAAGATGACTGACTTTAACTTGTAACATGGATTTGATAAACATCATGGTCTCCTTTATATTCATACAGTTTGTGGGAGGAGCCTGCTGATGAAAGCATAGTCATCTGTAGTTAGTGGAAAATATGTAGTGGGATTAAACTCCTGATAGTCCCCCAAAGCATCCTAATTAGCATATCTGCAAGTGTGGGCTAATAGGAGAAAAACATTCAGATGGCTTGCTTTACCAACATGGCCTCATTGGTTAATTTTAAATCATAGTGTTATTACCACATTAACACAATATAAGAAATTAAGGTACATCTTTTTAATCACAGAGCATTTTTCTGTTCACAGTAATTAATTCGGATATCAATGCAGTGGCCCTTGTTTTTGGGGCTTATGAAGTTTTAAGTTTTGATGGATCTAAAGAAACATTGTTTTTCTGTGAAAGTGCTGATGAAATGAGGTAATATGGGAAGTTTTAAATACTTTGTCTGATTAATTACCAGTTCATCATATGCCTTGTAAAAGCAAACTATTTTAAGGATACATGAATTAATTACTGTGAACAGAGTAATATTCAAATGTTTTAGCAAATGTACAACTACCATTTCTATATAAGCTTCCACCTATTTGTGAAAAGAAATGTATTAATGGTATAAGCTATGTTATGGTCAAGTTTGATATCAGAAGACTCATAATTAAAAAAAAAAAAACATCTGTGGATTTACAAGCACAGTTTTGAGATAGACGCTCTCTACTGATTTTACTGAAGTGAGGTGGAAATGAAATAGTAAATTCAAAAACTATCATCCATGATGGCAGTATTTTAATCACATGATTATTTTCAGGTTCTCATCAAACAGATATTATTTATAGCTTTAACAGTATTCTGAAAAGAGAACAAGTCAGAGCAAAATCTTTAACCAGATGTGGAAGGAGTGGAACATATTTTTCTTTTTTTGTTCACAAGTCAGACTTATGAATAATGTACCTAATATTACGTTATACACGATGGCAGGATCTGTTGTATAGTGAATAGAGATTGCGGTTTTTTACACTGTGAAACTTCACAATGAAACATTAGTAATATTTTATTTTTCCAAATGTACAGATGCCATTAGAAAAAAACAATCTCAAAATGCTCTCTAACAGCACACACAAACTACTTGCCCTATATGTTACTGAGTACATAGAGGTTGACACTTGGGGGGGACTGGTGGTAGCCCTTCATAAGAGAGAATAGCATCACCAGTTGGTGCTTGAGGAAAACATACCTTCAGGTCTCAGTCATGTTCTTGGAATCAAGGGCATAGTAATGTCTTGTTCTCTGGTATGTTGAGCTATTTCCCTCATTGTTGCATGAGTACAATGCGTACTGTTAATCATGTGGTAAACACATTTTAACAGACATTCAGCTGACTGATTCTTGATTTACTTTTTATCATATACATTTTCACATGCTGTTTAAAATATTGTAAACATTCTAACCTGTTCATTTTCACTACTGTTTACTACTAGCTATTCTCTTGAACATGTAATTTTGGTAACACAGTATATGCTGGTTTCTTATTTTTTTCTCTTGTGTGTTTTTTGCCCCTACCTGCTGATTGCAGGCCTCCTTTTGAACAGACACACCCATTAATTGTCTTCCATATGTCTTTTAACATGTACTCAACATGATACTTTCACAGTGAAGGCCCAATTTAGGCAGCCATAAGGGTGCTTTTTGCCCTTGCTGGCATCCCACAATGAGGATGCTTTGTGATGACCCAACCCATATCCCCTTGGCAACAGGGCATCACCATGGGGACTCACAGTGACATCCTACATGACTGCGCTCTCCTGCACACCCACTATGCTGATAAATACCCACTGGTGGCTTGGTAAGCCTAATGCCCACCCCCAGTCCACGCATTTGCATCACTGCCCCTCCTCCTCCAACAGGCTCTCTGTCGTACATGGCTAGCTCAGACTCACCCTCCTGCAGGATGGGCATGTCCATTTTCCTTTGCCAGTGCAGTGACGTGCCACAGCTGCTAATGGAACTAAAGTCACTTGGGCTGCAATAAGGCCTGTTTATACCCTTTCACTACTGGCTCTGACTCTTTCTCATGATTTTAATGTTTAACAATGCATTCAGTTCTTTTTTCTTTTTTTACCATGTGATAACCTTTAAAATAAATTTAAAGGTTGAACCAGCACTGGTCAATACAAGCCTGATGGAATTTGCAAGCATAAGTACTTATTTGTTTTATTTTAATGACGTTTGACTGAAAGTGTGGCTCTCTCTGTTTTATTATGCTAAAATAGACAAGAAACCATAAGTATATTGGAGATATCTTGTTTGAATAGTTGAATAAAACACTAATGTTTCTCTCCTATTATGCTTGCAAGTTCCATCAGACTTGTATTGATCAAAACCGGTATAACTTTTACATTTTTTTAAAGGTCATCAATCTCATATTTCCTGTTTGGCCCTCTTCCCCTATGACTATAATTGCACTACACATTCACAGTTTCAGTGCTCAAAAAAAGTAAAGTTTAAAATGTAGTCTAATAATCCAGTGGTGTTCCTCCTTAGTCGACAAATTTCCCTTAAAGAAAAAAAAAATTCAAAATAATTTTTTGATCATTAACAGGCAGTATTGTTTATGTCATAAACAGGCAGGACAAATTGGGTAGCTGCCCTGGGTGCAGGCTGTAAGGGGGTAGATCAATAGGTGCCGATGGTGTGCGAGTTCAGTACCAGCACTGTTTTTTGAAGCTGTGAAGACATTGCTGGTTCATAAATAAATGACAATACTACATTTACAATCACTGTTGAAGTCCTGAAACACTCATTGGGTGGTGATTTCATTGCAACAAGTTGGATATCACAGTTGTAGTAAGCAGCTTGCTGCAGATGAGCTATTTTTTTGGTCAATGCCATCTGGAGAACTGCACAGGGTGCCAGATGAGCCAACTCTACTTCTGGTCAGTATGTACAGATCCTGACTCAGCTGAATGCATCACTGCTGCACGTTAAAAGTATGGTTCATTACACAATATACATGACAAATAAAACACTTGAGAATGCGATCATTAAACAAAGTGAGAAATAATCTAAGACAGCAACTTTTTCATCATATTCTAATGAGTGTACAGTCAACATTGAGAAAACAAAAGGCACACACAGTAGCTCACATTTATAAAAAAAACAATGAGCCAATGTATGATGTCTTCAAGAGCTGCTTCATACATTTTTTCACCAATGTCTGTACTTCTCTCATCTGTTCGTCAACCTTTCCAACCACTTAAGAAATGAAATTTATTAAAATTCCTTTCCCTTCAAAGAACTCCACGAGTGCTATATGTATATTATTATTACAAGTAACCTCCGTGGTATCCCCGAAGTCTCACAACAACCCACTAAACAAGTATAGTGGGTCCAAAAACAAAACAGTGTAAGAAAATTCTCTGTGTGGAAGATTTTCAGTCCATATACCTCTAGTTAATCATTGTATATTAATCAGATCAGACAATAGTAGTAGAAGTAGCGAACTTAAACTCATCTTCAGTCAAAAAAAAATAATAAAAAATATATAATTGTACAGAATTACTAAGTATTCGAAAGTAATCCAAGCAGGGCAGGCAGTCTGTTTCCAGTCGAAAATCCTTTATTAAGTACACAGACAAGCGATCCAAGTAAAACAAAAATAGAGTAATAGTTTCCCTCACAAGCTTTCTAAATATATATATATATATATATATATATATATATATATATATATATATATATATATACTTTTTATCAGGCAAGGAAGTGGTTTATTGTGCTGTAAAACAAAGTGTTATTGGTACACCTGTTAAATTCACATCCCTTCCCCCATCAGTGTGACATTCGAGCTGGTATATTTATACAACATGGTGATAGTTTTTTTATTGTCCTTATTTAAAGAAAATCATTAAGACCAGTGCAGGGGATGACTAACACTACAAAAGTAATTTACAGGGCACAGTGCAATGAATGTGATGCATTCTATGTGGGCAAGATTGTAAATAAACACAAGCATATGGTTTCATGTCATCTGTCAGAAACCTGCTCTGGATGTAAAAATAATGCACTAGCCAAACTCTTTTCTCTTCATAAAAGACACACAGGTTTTAAGTTCCAGATCCTGGATCGCAAAGACATGGGTGATATTGAAGGAGACATCTCGAATATTCTGGAGAAACATAAACTCATGTAGCAATTAAAGCTGAACTCTTTTAGGAAGCCTGGACTAAACTACTACTGTTCAATTAAAAGTGTACTGGAACTTAGAAAATTGCCACATTGTTTACATGACTTATTTTATTTTATTCTACCAGTTGGTTTTAAATACCATTTTAAATAAGTTGTAATTTAAGTGTATATTTTGTTTCCATCATCATACATTTTTTCTTATTATTTTTTCTTTTTCTGGTTCTCTTTTTTTCTACTTTATTCAAAATGATGTGTAATAACAGTACTAATTATACAATAATATTTTTATAGATAGTTTTTAGGGTTCTTGTACACAGACCTGAAGAAGTCTAGAAGGACGAAAGCGATCTTTGTTAACAATAGGTTATGAAAATAGAATATGATTTTTACAATTGATTTTTTACATGCAAAGTATATATGTATATATTTATTGATTGACAAATGGACTAAGGTTGGTATATTTCCAGCCATGTTGTATATTGTCTTGGATAAAATCACAGACTTAATAATCTACTTAATAATCTGGTCAAATAAGAGGTACCACATCATTATAAATTTTATTTAAAGTACATAAGGGTTATATTATTATGACAGCTACTAAGTAGGGCAGGACCAGCTCGAATGTCATACTGATGGGAGAAGGGATGTGAATTTAACGTGTACGTGCAGGTAGGTGCGTGCGTGAATGGGTGAGCTTCTTTGAAAGTTGGCATTGGGCTGGCAAAATGGCACTGTAAAAATCCCACTGCCAATCATTAGTGGACTGGAGTTCCGCTGTGGCAACCCCTAGCTGGGAAAAGCCAAAAGTGACCAATAATACTTTGTTTTACAGCATAATAAACCACTCCCTTGCCTGATAAAAGTATATATATATATATATATATATATATATATATATATATATATATATATATTTAGAAAGCTTGTGAGGAAACTATTGCGCTATTTTTGTTTTACATGGATCGCTTGTCTGTGTACTTAATAAAGGATTTTCGACTGGAAACAGACTGCCTGCCTTGCTTGGATTACTTTCGAATACTTAGTAATTCTGTACAATTATTTATTTTTTATTTATTTATTTTTTTACTTAAGACGAGTTTAAGTTCGCTACTTCTACTACTATCGTCTGATCTGATTAATACACAGTGATTAACTAGAGATATATGGACTGAAAATCTTCCACACAGAGAAGTTTCTTACACTATTTTATATTATTATTACCAAACATATACATTTCTGGGCAACTTTTAGGGCAGAAAAAAATTAATTCATCACAAATGAAAGCTTATTGTAATAAACAAAGTCCTTTGTAGTAATTAAGGCTTTTTGATATGCTTGAAAGGAATGAAACTTCCAAGCATGAGTATTTTTTTCAAATGTATAAAAAAGAAGAGGAAGCTACTATCAAGCAGTAGTACACTGATCTTTTTTATTCGAATGAAAGCTTTACTTTTTAAGGTTTGATCTAAGTAAAGGTGTGTTTATGACTGCAGTTACATCAGTACATACATCAGTTAATCTGCAGAAATGCCTTATGTAGTGGGTAACTGCTGGGATTTTTTCTTTGGATATTTCTAGCTCATTTTTTGGAGTAAGAAGGTATATGCAACCTCCAGTTTGACCCCTAAACATAAAACCAGCACAGCCTGACACACTGAAAAAATCCCTGTGAAGCCAAAGCCAGAGGAAAGATAAAATTAGGACTCAGAAGGCAGAATTCTAAAGCAAAAAAGTGTTGAAACATCATTTTATAAACCCATGACCACGTCTACAATGTAGAAATTCTTGAAGCAAATATTAGAAACAGCCAAGCACCTACTGGGGTGGCTCTTGACAGCAGCATTTTTGATGGGCAGTTAGCTGTACTAATAAAAGAAAACAATGCAGTTAGCAAACCAGTTGCTTACAGGGTCCCTATTTAACTGGGACAAAGAAACAAACTGATCTAACTCATTCAACATTTTTCAGGTAAAACATGAGCTGGCAGTGTGCATCCAAGGCATGAAGAGTTCTTCCTCTGAATTTGGAACCAGAAAGAAAACACGGGGAAGAATGGACTGGGTTAGGAATGGTATGGACTCTCCTTTTGGGAGGAAATGTGGCCTCATTGTAAGTGACATCTAATCACTGTAAAAGTCCAATCAGGTTCATTACAGATAATGTTCTGAAGCCCAGAAATCTTTCAAGTGGAGGTGATGGCCACCAAAAAATGTCTTAAGAGATGAATTTTGCAGCCACCAAACCACCTGGATAAGCACAGTTATCAGCCATTAAGATCAAACCTCAATAAGGATTTTTCAAACCCTGGTGAAGTGCAGAACCCATTACAAGGAAAGTATAATTTTGTAAGTAAACCTACCATAATAGTAGATGTTTGAAGGATCACTGTTGCAGTAGCCTAAGCTGTATGGGTTATATCCTGCATAGGCTACAATAGCTGTCCATCTTCCAAAGCTTCAGGGCTCCTCCCACATGCCCAAACAATTAGTCAGCTCAACTAAAAGTCGGGTTTGGGTGCCAAGCTCTTAAGAGCTGTCATGCCAACTGACAGGGGGAAGCCAAGCCCCGAGGGGACATTGCTAGGAATAACAACAAAAAAAGTCACACTATAGCACAAAAAACACAATATAAAATGGGGGGGGTCAAGGGATTGAGAGGCTACTGTAGTAGTGATCATTTGAACATCTATTGTTATTGTATGTTAACTTCCAAAACTGTACTGTTCTTCACACTGATCACCGCTGCAGGAGCCTAAGGCTATATGGGTAGATTACCATAGCTTAGAACAGGAAGATGGAAGGAAAAGGGTCTAGGACCTCATGGAGAATGCTCCTAACAAAGCCTAACCTAGACCTGGAAAAGGAAACTAGTTTGTAGTGGTTTGTAAAAGTATGTACAGAGGACCAAGTTGCTGCTTTAGATTACTTCTAACCCTTTCCAAAAGTCATATAAGGAGCCAAGGTCCTGGTAGAATATGCCTTGACCCTTGTTGCGGTGAGTATTGTGATGTGGCTATCCCACCACTGCCACCAATTAATATGTGACTCCCCTGCAATGGCCCAGTAATCAAGGAGCCTCAATCCTAACCACTAACACAAGTGAGGGACGTGCACATTGGGAGGATGACAAGTATACACACAGTAAAGTACAATTTCCCTTAACAGCACACAGAGATCACAGTCAGCCTGGGCTGGTTTATCTCTCTCCAGATCCCTAATAACACTCCCCACTGGCACAGCTATAGGGTTAAGTTCTCAGTCGAGTGGTCAAGGCAAAACCTCCAGCACCCTCTCTGTCCAACCAGTGCTTCATGTCCCTGCCCAAGTAGCTGACACATACACACACTTTGAGCTTTGATTTATATACAACCCCACAGACACTCCTGGGGAAGGCTGGTACAGATTTACTAGCTATGCCCAGGCTAAAAGGTAGTTTTCACTGCCACCAACCACCCTTACTTATCAGCTACTGCAAGGCCCTTACAAAGGGTGACCAATTCTACTGTGTAATGTTACTATTATCCAAATGGTAAGTGTGACCAAGACTTTAAGGCTATTGGAGTGGCCTATACAGTGTCACCGAATACATGTGCAAGTACTCTGAGCTTAAATATCTCTAAACAAACCAACCACAATTAAAAGGTTCAAATATATTTAATAATAAATAATAAAAGCACAACACAATACTCAATAACTCAACACAGTGACAACAGAGTTCTGAATCACAGGAAATATTTTAAAACAACATTGCAAGACAGTCTCAAATAAATACAGAAAACATATAAATTAATCTTTACTGTATTCCAATCTATATCTAAGAGATACTATGCCCTAAATGACTTACAGAGCAAGGCAAGTGCTGATAAGAGAATGTTGTCATATTCAAAGACAAATACAAAATGCACAGACTTGCTCTCTGAGATAGTTCTTAAATTACTATCAAACATTTCTGCTGGGTTATCTCAGATTACATCATTTTTGTCACCTCTGCCTTCAGTTCCCAGAAACTTAAAATTTAGCACCTCTGTGTCAAAGACACTTATCTTTCAGAAGTTTGGCTGGAACTGGAAGTTATAAAACAATTAAATACTTTTACCTTTGAAACCTGTAATTATTTCTGTTCCCAGACAATAGAAAGAATTTCTAGCTGCAGACATTCTGTCTCCTAACTGAAATAAACACAATTGTAAAACTCTTCACTTATTTCCTCAGAGTTTGCAAGTTAACTCTGTACGTTCCAACTTCTACCATGAAAACATACATTTGCATAGGCATATAGTCCATATACATGTCTGCTCTTCTCCAGCAGGGTACACTGTGGTTACAGTCTTGAAGCTCAGCATATAACTTACAGTTTAACACACACTTCTGCACCAGCAGTTTAATACACACATAACATATAGTTCTCTTACATTTGTAAGACAAGCCTACGGATCATATTAATATTCAGAAATGACAAAGAATTATTTACAAAATTCTAGCTGGCTGGCAGTGTGACATATCTATATAACTCATAGTAATATTTTCAAGTGACATACAATTATTTACAAAATTCCAGCTAGCTGGGCTGACAGCATTTCGGTTTCTCACAAGTATTACAAAAAGTAATAGCCAAAGACAAACATTTGCAAATAGTTTGCTTTGACACAGGTTGTCCGCCCTTCTTAACTTCACAAGAAATGAACAACTGATTGGAAGTTTTGAAATACTTTGTTCTGTCAAGTGAGTACCACAGTGGTCTGTAGACATCCAAGGTAAGAAGTAGCCTTTCTCCCACATTATGGGGTTCAGGAAAGAAAACAGGGAGATGGATAGTTTGGCTTAACATGTATTAGATACCACTTTAGGCATAAAAGAAGGATGCAACTCAGATACTCATCTTACAGAGGACAGAGGTCAGGGCTATAAATAAAACTGTTTTCCATGCTCAAGTCAGCTGGTTCAAATGGAGCAAGTATTAGCTTCTGAAACAACTGAAATCCTAAGAAGGAGCCACCAGTTTTCTAGGAGGTCTCTCAAGTAATACTCCCTTCAAACACATTTTGACATGATAATGCCTTAAAAGAGAGGGGATCCCTGGGCAGATGTACTAAAATGGATGACAAATAAATGTAGACTGGGAGGTAAGACAGGAAACCGGAAAGTAACTTACATAAATATTGTAAAAACAGAGAAACACTAGCCCTAAATGGGTGCTAGTTATGTTGCTGGCATCAACTAGAAAGTCTTTCAATTTGCTAATATGTGCTTTCTAGTAGCAGGCTTTTTTACCTCCATTAGTATCTGTTGGATGTCTTCAGAAAACAGATACTTAAATGGTATTAATACCCTATCATCCAGGCAGTTAAGTTGAAGTTGTTTGGGGGTTGGGATGTATTAGACACTCCTACTCGTGTGAGTAAATCCAGTCTATGAGGAAGCCTGTGGTAATTGCCCCTGGCCAATTCCAAAAGAAAGGAAAACCATTGTTGCCTGATCACCACAATGATCTTGGGGGACTCCTTTTGTATCTTCAGAAATCCCCTGGATATCAGAGAGGAAAGGGCAGAAAAGCACACAGGGAACATCCCTGCCCATGGAAAAGAAAAGGCATCTGTCTTCCGGGCCTTCTTGGTTGGAATCCTGGAGCAGAATGTTGCCAGCTGATTGCCAAGCAAGGAGATAAAAAGGTCTACTTGAGGAAATACCCACAGCTGGATCAACTCTTGGAAGACCCCATGAACTAGTTTCAATTCATGAAGGTCTGCCTTTGTTCTACTCAGCTTGTCTCCTACACGGTTTTGCTCTGACAGAATATAGGAAGCCTATAGAGTGAGACTGTGCTGTGAAACTACATCCCATGCTAACATGGTTAGTCTGGATAGGGGGTAAGATCTGCTACCCTCCCTTGCTTATGTACCAGATCACTGTGGTATTGTCTATGACAATGTGAAGTAGTCCAGGGGACCAAAGGTGATTTAAAGAGTTGAGTGCCTTGATAAGGCCAAGCACCTCTTTTACATTTATGTGTTTGTGTCTGACTTTGTTGTCCCAGATACCCTGTTCTTTTATCCTCCTTGACACTGCTCTCCAACAAAGTCCAAGGCATCTATAGTGACTGAGTGCTTTGGAGCAGGAGGGGAGAACAGGAGACCTGGATTCAGGGATATTTGATTTCTCCACCAGTTGAAGTCTCTTCTCATAAATCCCAGAAGTGGAATCTGAAAAGATAATGGGTGTTGGTGCTAGGACCAAAGGGACTTCAGATACCATTGTATCTTTCTCATGTGGAGTCTCGACAGAGGTATCATGAAAATCATAGATGCCATGAAGCCCACATTCTTGAGATATTCTTGCAGTGACTGAAGTCTGAGTGGAAAACCTCTGGAATAGTTCTAAATATAGATCTATTTTTTCACATGTAAGTAAGGTTCTTTATACTGAGGTGTCTAGCAGACACCCCAAGAGCACAATCATGTAACATGGAGTCAAAAATGACTTCTGAATATTCTATTGGAATCCCAACCTACATAGCAGATCTCTGACTGAAGTGAGAGACTCTGATCACTTTAAAAACATTCTGCAGAGATAAGCAAGTTGTCTAAAATGGAAAAATGTGAATACCCTGTAGCCGTGAGCTATAAGTGGAGCTAGACACCTTGTGAACACTGTTCGAACAGTGGATAGCCCAAAGGGTAAGACAGAGCATTGATACTGTGATCCAGACACAATAAACCTTAAGAAACAGCTAAGGTTTGGATGGATAGGAATGTGATAAGTATTTTTTAAATATAAGGTTACCAAAAAACTGAAATGAAGGATGAGGGGTAACAGGTTATGAAATGAAAGCATTTTGAGTTTGGCACTATTACAAAGGAAAAAGAAATGATGGTCTTACCATAATGTTCCCTCTGTGCTGTTGATCTTCATTCATTCTTGACAGTTGGGTCTTGGGTCCGTCCTTAGAACCGACTTGGCCATTATAACAAGCTCGTGCCAGCCAGAAACTCTCAAGCTAAGGCTACCCATAGTGCCTCTCTTCCCTTCCCTTCGTATCGAATTTGCCCGTAAAAAACAAAAAGCAGAAGCTTTGTTTGAGCAACTGCCCTAACCCAGAACCAGAACTAGTTTCAATCCACTAGGAGTCTCTGGAGGGGGTAGGAGGGTGGGATGTCAAGAATGAATGAAGATCAACAACACAGATGGAACATTATGGTAAGAACATCACTTCTTTATCTGATGTTGTCAATCTTCATTCATTCATGACAGTTGGGACAGAGTCCCTAGCTACTTTAAATCCTGGGAGGCCCTATGGAAGGATATTCCTGAGCATCATAGAGCCAAAAGATGCTCTTTCCCAGGAGACCATATCCAATTTGTAATGAGTGATAAAGATATGAGGGGTAGCCCAAGTAGCGGCTTTGCAAATATCATCCATAGAGGCTCTGGAATGAAAGGATACTAAAGTAGAAACTTATCTGGTGGAATGAGCCTTGACTTTAGTTGATACACTCATTCTGTTTTGTTGATAAACAAAGGTGATACTATCTCTCAATCATTTTGACAAAGTGACTTTGGAAACTGGCTTGCCTAATTTAGGACCTGAAAAGGACAGGAACAGTTGGTCCCACTTCCTGAACGATTTAGTTTTACCTAAATAAAAACATAATTGTGTGTGTATGTTCAACAAATGTAAACAATATTCTCCTTTGTTTGAATAGTTTGGGAAGAAAACTGGCAGATCAATAAATTGGTTAATATTGGAGTATGAGACAACTTTGGGCAAAAAGGAAGGATTAGTCTGAAGGGATACTCTCTCTTTGCGAAAGATGATGTATGGGTGCTTCATACACAGGCCTATAATTCTGATATTCTTCTGGCTGAGGCGATGGCTACCAGGAATAAAGTCTTCCAGGACAAAAAGTTTATATCACATGTGGCTCAAAGGGTTGAAGGGTCGGAGTTTGCAAGACTAACGTTAAACTAAAGGGTTCAATAGGTTCTTTAAAGGGTGGTTTTAAATGTATAACTCCCTTCAAGAAGGTTTTGCAGAGGTGGTGAGATATCAAAGAAAAATCATCAAGGCCATTATGGAAACTTGAAATAGCTGCTAAGTGGAATCTGATAGTAGAAGCTGAGGCTCCTGATTGAAGTAAAGTGGACAAATATTCTAACTTTATTGATCGGGCTGAAAAAGGGTCAACTCCTTCTCTTTGAGACTAGATTACAAATGTGTTCCATTTACTAATATAAAATTTCCTGGTGGATGGTCTATGGGAACCCAGAAGTATCTTTTGTACTGGGGAAGACAGGTTATTCTGCCTGGCAATTACCGGAAGGGGAAGTACCACGTGGTCAGCTTGAGACTTGGTAGGTTGGGATGGACCAGCCCCTGCAGATGACAGCAGTCCTGGAGTTAGATCCAGAATCCACGGACAGTGAACTAAGTGAGGCCAAAGAAAAGGAAACCAGACTTGATGCAGCCAAAAAGGTGCAATGAGGATTACTTTGCTTCTCAACCATTGTGCTTTCTTCAGAAACTGAGGTATTAGGGGAAAGGGAGGAAAGGCATAAAGCAGTCCCGGAGGCCAATTGTGTAGAAGAGGGTCTCTCGGGGACTCCCCCTGATGGGGGGATTAGGGCAAAGTAGCTTCAGCAAGGCTGAACCCAATGAATAAATATCTCCATCGCTATGAGAAACCACTCATAAGGCAGGAAAATGCATCTGCTCAGCTTGTCCCCAATCATGTTGGAATTCCCAGGAATGTGCATTGCTATCAGAAAGTGGTTGGAAGCAATCACTCATTGCCATGCTCTCGGGGCTTCCCAACATAACGGATAGGATCTGGTTCCTCCCTGTTTGTTGATGTACTACACGACCGACATGTTATCTGATTGGATAGCAATTGTCCCCGATGGAAGGGCAGATTGGAAAGCTTGCAACACTAAAAGCACTGCCCTCTGTTCTCTGACGTTGATATGCAAATTGGCCTCTAAGGGGACCAAGTGCCTTGGACTGTCTTTCCCTGAAAATGCCCCCCCACCCCACCCCATTAGGGAGGCATCCATAATCACTATGGCCTTGTGTTGAGAGGGGGGAAAAAGGGAGACTCCTTAATATCTCTTCTGGCTTCATCCACCACATTAGGTCCTGTTTGCTATGCATATTGGATAAGAGATGGGGTGAGTTAACAGATACCATTGTGAAACTAGGAGCCACTGAAGCAGCCTCATGTGGAATCTTGCTAGAGGGACTAGGGTGGTTGTTGCTGCCATTGACTCTAGTAGTTGTAAGACTGAACTAGCTGGGACTATGCCTCGAGAGAGTATCACTTGGAGCTGAAACCTTAACCTTTGTAATCAGTGAAGAAGTAGAGCAACCACACAGGATTTCATGTCAAATGCCGTTCCAATGAATTCTAAGGATCGAGTGGGTGCCAGTTTTGACTTCTCCTGGTTTATGGAAATGCCTAAGAACTCTGCCAGTTTTAGAGTATATTTTAAGTCATGAAGGAGTAGATGCTTGGTGGGGTGGTAAGGAACCAATCGTCCAAATATGGAAGCACCCGGAATCTTTGCATTCTGAAATGAGCTGCTACCACTGCCATACATTTGGTGAACACCCTGGGAGCTGTGGTGAGATCAAAGGGCAGCATGCAAAATTGGTAATGACTGGCTCCCAGCCAGAAGCGGAGATACTTCTGGAGCATTTGTCAATTTTTATGTGGTCATACACATCCTGAAGATCTATTGAGCACATACAACTGCCTTTCTCCAGAAAAGGAAAGATAAACTGAACTGTGACCATCTGGAATTTTGTCTGTCTGACAAACTTGTTCAAGATACTGAGGTCTAGAACTGCCCTCCACTCCACTATCTTTTTAGGCACCAAAAAGAATCTTGAGTAAAATCCGGATTCTACTTGGTCTGGTGGGACTGTTTGGATGACATTTTTCAGGCAGCTTTTGAATTTCTTGAGCTGCTACATCCCTCTGACTGGGTAGAACATGGGTGATTCACTTTTGCGCCCTTGGATAAAGATTGAAGGGGATATGGTAACCTCTGGTAATTACTGTCTGCACCCAGGTATCTGATGTTTTTGAATGCCAGGCTAACCTTCCCCTGACTGCCTCCAGAAGCAGGTAATCAGGACTCTCTTCAGGACCACTGATAGGGTTGCCCAGAGAATGATTCCCTGGAGCCCTGGTTATGCGGGCCCCCTCTGCCATAGGAGGGACGTCTTCCTAATGAGTTCCCCACTCTGCCCCGGGGTGAAAACTCAGCATGTGTGTCCAGAAAAGGCCCTTGGGACTTTTTGAACCACATCTTTCCACTGCTCTGATTCCTTTAGGGGTGTAAAAATGTACACCCATAGCAGAAAGGGTCTTTCCGTCCTTTTCACATCTGGCTAACGTGTCTTTAACTTTTGGGCCAAACAGCAAAGAAGCATCAATGGGAGCATTGATGAAGGAAGACATGAAAGGTTCCGCAAAGTCACACAAGTGCATCCAGGAGTGATGTCTTATGACAATGTCTGCACCCACTACTCTGGCCGTCCCTTCAGTCGTATGTGCAATCAACTGCATGGATGAGTTTGAGAAGGATTCTAGGAGCCAAGCTGGGAGGTAACCTTATCACGCACCTTGTCAGACACTGCTCCTGCTAGGGTTCCTGATAACTCAATGATCAGTTTCCCTTGAAGACGGGTGAAATGTGCCGCATAATTCAATGACCGTATGGCAAAGGTCATTGAAGCATAAACCCACTTCCCTAATCTGTCCAACGTCCAAGACTCTTGGTTTGGAGGATGGAGAGTAGGACTCGCCTCTGCAAGTTCTTTCATCATGGTCACCTCTGCCACCACCATAGCATCTACCACTAAACCCATGGACCAGTGAGGTTGATCCTCTGGGGGAGACTATTTTGTCAGGTCTCTGGGGACTGGCTCAATGGTGTCAAGGGTTTCCAAATATGCTACATGATGAGCTTGACTAACTCATCTGCAGAGTCACCCAGGAAGTAGAAGGCTAGGTATGGAAAGCCTGCAAGAAGACAGATTTCTCAGAGGAAGGCTTGGTGGGTTTCCAGTCACCCCTCTGTTTTAAGATTTTTAGTATGCCTCCAAAGGAGACATCTTCGGGGGTGACTGTGGGAAACCTTCCCCTTCATTGTAATTGGAATACTTGGTGAGAGATTCTTCTGGGGAATCAATATGCTTCCTCTTGCACAATCTCTTACGGGGTGGCTCATCAGCAGGGAAGTCTGAGGAAGACTCTGAAGAGAGGGTACCCTGTGGTAGGGTGTCTTGCTGCTCCTATGCCCACTGTTCCAGTGTAGTAGACTGTGACAGCTGTGAGCCAGAGGACACATAACATATGACATTCACGTCAAGGGTGCCAACTGTGAGCCTGCTGAGGCGAGTGCTCTCTCCATAATCTGAAAGGCACGCCCACCTGAAGAGGTATGGGAGCCCAGAACCCAGAAAGACAACCTTGGAACCAGGGTCACACCCTGTTCCAATGAGCCTGCCTCCAGAGAAGGAGCCGTGACAGGACTCAGAACTGTCAAAGCAACCATAACCGTAGATGGTGCCATGGAAAAAATCAGTGTTGTACTAGGGATATCTGTATTGTATGTTAACTTCAAAACTGTACTGTTCTTCACACTGATCACGCTGCAGGAGCCTAAGGCTATATGGGTAGATTACCATAGCTTAGAACAGGAAGATGGAAGGAAAAGGGTCTAGGACCTCATGGAGAATGCTCCTAACAAAGCCTAACCTAGACCTGGAAAAGGAAACTAGTTTGTAGTGGTTTGTAAAAGTATGTACAGAGGACCAAGTTGCTGCTTTAGATTACTTCTAACCCTTTCCAAAAGTCATACAAGGAGCCAAGGTCCTGGTAGAATATGCCTTGACCCTTGTTGCGGTGAGTATTGTGATGTGGATATCCCACCACTGCCACACAATTAATATGTGACTCCTTGCAATGGCCCAGTAATCAAGGAGCCCCAGTCCTCACCACTAGCATTAGTGAGGGACATACACATTGGGAGGATGACAAGTACACACACAGTAAATACAATTTCCCTTAACAGCACACAGAGATCACAGTCAGCCTGGGCTGGTTTATCTCTCTCCAGATCCCTAATAACACTCCCCACTGGCACAGCTATAGGGTTAAGTTCTCAGTCGAGTGGTCAAAGCAAAACCTCCAGCACCCTCTCTGTCCAACCAGTGCTTCATGTCCCTGCCCAAGTAGCTGACACATACACACACTTTGAGCTTTGATTTATATACAACCCCACAGACACTCCTGGGGAAGGCTGGCACAGATTTACTAGCTATGCCCAGGCTAAAAGGTAGTTTTCACTGCCACCAACCACCCTTACTTATCAGCTACTACAAGGCCCTTACAAAGGGTGACCAATTCTACTGTGTAATGTTACTATTATCCAAATGGTAAGTGTGACCAAGACTTTAAGGCTATTGGAGCGGCCTATACAGTGTCACCGAATACATGTGCAAGTACTCTGAGCTTAAATATCTCTAAACAAACCAACCACAATTAAAAGGTTCAAATATATTTAATAATAAATAATAAAAGCACAATACAATACTCAATAACTCAACACAGTGACAACAGAGTTCTGAATCACAGGAAATATTTTAAAACAACATTGCAAGACAGTCTCAAATAAATACAGAAAACATATAAATTAATCTTTACTGTATTCCAATCTATATCTAAGAGATACTATGCCCTAAATGACTTACAGAGCAAGGCAAGTGCTGATAAGAGAATGTTGTCATATTCAAAGACAAATACAAAATGCACAGACTTGCTCTCTGAGATAGTTCTTAAATTACTATCAAACATTTCTGCTGGGTTATCTCAGATTACATCATTTTTGTCACCTCTGCCTTCAGTTCCCAGAAACTTAAAATTTAGCACCTCTGTGTCAAAGACACTTATCTTTCAGAAGTTTGGCTGGAACTGGAAGTTATAAAACAATTAAATACTTTTACCTTTGAAACCTGTAATTATTTCTGTTCCCAGACAATAGAAAGAATTTCTAGCTGCAGACATTCTGTCTCCTAACTGAAATAAACACAATTGTAAAACTCTTCACTTATTTCCTCAGAGTTTGCAAGTTAACTCTGTACGTTCCAACTTCTACCATGAAAACATACATTTGCATAGGCATATAGTCCATATACATGTCTGCTCTTCTCCAGCAGGGTACACTGTGGTTACAGTCTTGAAGCTCAGCATATAACTTACAGTTTAACACACACTTCTGCACCAGCAGTTTAATACACACATAACATATAGTTCTCTTACATTTGCAAGACAAGCCTACGGATCATATTAATATTCAGAAATGACAAAGAATTATTTACAAAATTCTAGCTGGCTGGCAGTGTGACATATCTATATAACTCATAGTAATATTTTCAAGTGACATACAATTATTTACAAAATTCCAGCTAGCTGGGCTGACAGCATTTCGGTTTCTCACAAGTATTACAAAAAGTAATAGCCAAAGACAAACATTTGCAAATAGTTTGCTTTGACACAGGTTGTCCCCCCTTCTTAACTTCACAAGAAATGAACAACTGATTGGAAGTTTTGAAATACTTTGTTCTGTCAAGTGAGTACCACAGTGGTCTGTAGACATCCAAGGTAAGAAGTAGCCTTTCTCCCACATTATGGGGTTCAGGAAAGAAAACAGGGAGATGGATAGTTTGGCTTAACATATATTAGATACCACTTTAGGCATAAAAGAAGGATGCAACTCAGATACTCATCTTACAGAGGACAGAGGTCAGGGCTATAAATAAAACTGTTTTCCATGCTCAAGTCAGCTGGTTCAAATGGAGCAAGTATTAGCTTCTGAAACAACTGAAATCCTAAGAAGGAGCCACCAGTTTTCTAGGAGGTCTCTCAAGTAATACCCCCTTCAAACACATTTTGACATGATAATGCCTTAAAAGAGAGGGGATCCCTGGGCAGATGTACTAAAATGGATGACAAATAAATGTAGACTGGGAGGTAAGACAGGAAACCGAAAGTAACTTACATAAATATTGTAAAAACAGAGAAACACTAGCCCTAAATGGGTGCTAGTTATGTTGCTGGCATCAACTAGAAAGTCTTTCAATTTGCTAATATGTGCTTTCTAGTAGCAGGCTTTTTTACCTCCATTAGTATCTGTTGGATGTCTTCAGAAAACAGATACTTAAATGGTATTAATACCCTATCATCCAGGCAGTTAAGTTGAAGTTGTTTGGGGGTTGGGATGTATTAGACACTCCTACTCGTGTGAGTAAATCCAGTCTATGAGGAAGCCTGTGGTAATTGCCCCTGGCCAATTCCAAAAGAAAGGAAAACCATTGTTGCCTGATCACCACAATGATCTTGGGGGACTCCTTTTGTATCTTCAGAAATCCCCTGGATATCAGAGAGGAAAGGGCAGAAAAGCACACAGGGAACATCCCTGCCCATGGAAAAGAAAAGGCATCTGTCTTCCGGGCCTTCTTGGTTGGAATCCTGGAGCAGAATGTTGCCAGCTGATTGCCAAGCAAGGAGATAAAAAGGTCTACTTGAGGAAATACCCACAGCTGGATCAACTCTTGGAAGACCCCATGAACTAGTTTCAATTCATGAAGGTCTGCCTTTGTTCTACTCAACTTGTCTCCTACACGGTTTTGCTCTGACAGAATATAGGAAGCCTATAGAGTGAGACTGTGCTGTGAAACTACATCCCATGCTAACATGGTTAGTCTGAATAGGGGGTAAGATCTGCTACCCTCCCTTGCTTATGTACCAGATCACTGTGGTATTGTCTATGACAATGTGAAGTAGTCCAGGGGACCAAAGGTGATTTAAAGAGTTGAGTGCCTTGATAAGGCCAAGCACCTCTTTTACATTTATGTGTTTGTGTCTGACTTTGTTGTCCCAGATACCCTGTTCTTTTATCCTCCTTGACACTGCTCTCCAACGAAGTCCAAGGCATCTATAGTGACTGAGTGCTTTGGAGCAGGAGGGGAGAACAGGAGACCTGGATTCAGGGATATTTGATTTCTCCACCAGTTGAAGTCTCTTCTCATAAATCCCAGAAGTGGAATCTGAAAAGATAATGGGTGTTGGTGCTAGGACCAAAGGGACTTCAGATACCATTGTATCTTTCTCATGTGGAGTCTCGACAGAGGTATCATGAAAATCATAGATGCCATGAAGCCCACATTCTTGAGATATTCTTGCAGTGACTGAAGTCTGAGTGGAAAACCTCTGGAATAGTTCTAAATATAGATCTATTTTTTCACATGTAAGTAAGGTTCTTTATACTGAGGTGTCTAGCAGACACCCCAAGAGCACAATCATGTAACATGGAGTCAAAAATGACTTCTGAATATTCTATTGGAATCCCAACCTACATAGGAGATCTCTGACTGAAGTGAGAGACTCTGATCACTTTAAAAACATTCTGCAGAGATAAGCAAGTTGTCTAAAAATGGAAAAATGTGGATACCCTGTAGCCTGAAATGGACTATAACTGGAGCTAGACACTTTGTGAACACTCTTGGAACAGTGGATAGCCCAAAGGGTAAGACAGAGCATTGATACTGTGATCCAGACACAATAAACCTTAAGAAACAGCTAAGGTTTGGATGGATAGGAATGTGATAAGTATTTTTTAAATATAAGGTTACCAAAAAACTGAAATGAAGGATGAGGGGTAACAGGTTATGAAATGAAAGCATTTTGAGTTTGGCACTATTACAAAGGAAAAAGAAATGATGGTCTTACCATAATGTTCCCTCTGTGCTGTCGATCTTCATTCATTCTTGACAGTTGGGTCTTGGGTCCATCCTTAGAACCGACTTGGCCATTATAACAAGCTCGTGCCAGCCAGAAACTCTCAAGCTAAGGCTACCCATAGTGCCTCTCTTCCCTTCCCTTCCCTTCGTATCGAATTTGCCCGTAAAAAACAAAAAGCAGAAGCTTTGTTTGAGCAACTGCCCTAACCCAGAACCAGAACTAGTTTCAATCCACTAGGAGTCTCTGGAGGGGGTAGGAGGGTGGGATGTCAAGAATGAATGAAGATAAACAACACAGATGGAACATTATGGTAAGAACATCACTTCTTTATCTGATGTTGTCAATCTTCATTCATTCATGACAGTTGGGACAGAGTCCCTAGCTACTTTAAATCCTGGGAGGCCCTATGGAAGGATATTCCTGAGCATCATAGAGCCAAAAGATGCTCTTTCCCAGGAGACCATATCCAATTTGTAATGAGTGATAAAGATATGAGGGGTAGCCCAAGTAGCGGCTTTGCAAATATCATCCATAGAGGCTCTGGAATGAAAGGATACTAAAGTAGAAACTTATCTGGTGGAATGAGCCTTGACTTTAGTTGATAGACTCATTCTGTTTTGTTGATAAACAAAGGTGATACTATCTCTCAATCATTTTGACAAAGTGACTTTGGAAACTGGCTTGCCTAATTTAGGACCTGAAAAGGACAGGAACAGTTGGTCCCACTTCCTGAACGATTTAGTTTTACCTAAATAAAAACATAATTGTGTGTGTATGTTCAACAAATGTAAACAATATTCTCCTTTGTTTGAATAGTTTGGGAAGAAAACTGGCAGATCAATAAATTGGTTAATATTGGAGTATGAGACAACTTTGGGCAAAAAGGAAGGATTAGTCTGAAGGGATACTCTCTCTTTGCGAAAGATGATGTATGGGTGCTTCATACACAGGCCTATAATTCTGATATTCTTCTGGCTGAGGCGATGGCTACCAGGAATAAAGTCTTCCAGGACAAAAAGTTTATATCACATGTGGCTCAAAGGGTTGAAGGGTCGGAGTTTGCAAGACTAACGTTAAACTAAAGGGTTCAATAGGTTCTTTAAAGGGTGGTTTTAAATGTATAACTCCCTTCAAGAAGGTTTTGCAGAGGTGGTGAGATATCAAAGAAAAATCATCAAGGCCATTATGGAAACTTGAAATAGCTGCTAAGTGGAATCTGATAGTAGAAGCTGAGGCTCCTGATTGAAGTAAAGTGGACAAATATTCTAACTTTATTGATCGGGGCTGAAAAAGGGTCAACTCCTTCTCTTTGAGACTAGATTACAAATGTGTTCCATTTACTAATATAAAATTTCCTGGTGGATGGTCTATGGGAACCCAGAAGTATCTTTTGTACTGGGGAAGACAGGTTATTCTGCCTGGCAATTACCGGAAGGGGAAGTACCACGTGGTCAGCTTGAGACTTGGTAGGTTGGGATGGACCAGCCCCTGCAGATGACAGCAGTCCTGGAGTTAGATCCAGAATCCACGGACAGTGAACTAAGTGAGGCCAAAGAAAAGGAAACCAGACTTGATGCAGCCAAAAAGGTGCAATGAGGATTACTTTGCTTCTCAACCATTGTGCTTTCTTCAGAAACTGAGGTATTAGGGGAAAGGGAGGAAAGGCATAAAGCAGTCCCGGAGGCCAATTGTGTAGAAGAGGGTCTCTCGGGGACTCCCTCTGATGGGGGGATTAGGGCAAAGTAGCTTCAGCAAGGCTGAACCCAATGAATAAATATCTCCATCGCTATGAGAAACCACTCATAAGGCAGGAGAATGCATCTGCTCAGCTTGTCCCCAATCATGTTGGAATTCCCAGGAATGTGCATTGCTATCAGAAAGTGGTTGGAAGCAATCACTCATTGCCATGCTCTCGGGGCTTCCCAACATAACGGATAGGATCTGGTTCCTCCCTGTTTGTTGATGTACTACACGACTGACATGTTATCTGATTGGATAGCAATTGTCCCCGATGGAAGGGCAGATTGGAAAGCTTGCAACACTAAAAGCACTGCCCTCTGTTCTACGACGTTGATATGCAAATTGGCCTCTAAGGGGACCAAGTGCCTTGGACTGTCTTTCCCTGAAAATGCCCCCCCACCCCACCCCATTAGGGAGGCATCCATAATCACTATGGCCTTGTGTTGAGAGGGGGGAAAAAGGGAGACTCCTTAATATCTCTTCTGGCTTCATCCACCACATTAGGTCCTGTTTGCTATGCATATTGGATAAGAGATGGGGTGAGTTAACAGAGACCATTGTGAAACTAGGAGCCACTGAAGCAGCCTCATGTGGAATCTCGCTAGAGGGACTAGGGTGATTGTTGCTGCCATTGACTCTAGTAGTTGTAAGACTGAACTAGCTGGGACTATGCCTCGAGAGAGTATCACTTGGAGCTGAAACCTTAACCTTTGTAATCAGTGAAGAAGTAGAGCAACCACACAGGATTTCATGTCAAATGCCGTTCCAATGAATTCTAAGGATCGAGTGGGTGCCAGTTTTGACTTCTCCTGGTTTATGGAAATGCCTAAGAACTCTGCCAGTTTTAGAGTATATTTTAAGTCATGAAGGAGTAGATGCTTGGTGGGGGTGGTAAGGAACCAATCGTCCAAATATGGAAGCACCCGGAATCTTTGCATTCTGAAATGAGCTGCTACCACTGCCATACATTTGGTGAACACCCTGGGAGCTGTGGTGAGATCAAAGGGCAGCATGCAAAATTGGTAATGACTGGCTCCCAGCCAGAAGCGGAGATACTTCTGGAGCATTTGTCCATTTTTATGTGGTCATACACATCCTGAAGATCTATTGAGCACATACAACTGCCTTTCTCCAGAAAAGGAAAGATAAACTGAACTGTGACCATCTGGAATTTTGTCTGTCTGACAAACTTGTTCAAGATACTGAGGTCTAGAACTGCCCTCCACTCCACTATCTTTTTAGGCACCAAAAAGAATCTTGAGTAAAATCCGGATTCTACTTGGTCTGGTGGGACTGTTTGGATGACATTTTTCAGGCAGCTTTTGAATTTCTTGAGCTGCTACATCCCTCTGACTGGGTAGAACATGGGTGATTCACTTTTGCGCCCTTGGATAAAGATTGAAGGGGATATGGTAACCTCTGGTAATTACTGTCTGCACCCAGGTATCTGATGTTTTTGAATGCCAGGCTAACCTTCCCCTGACTGCCTCCAGAAGCAGGTAATCAGGACTCTCTTCAGGACCACTGATAGGGTTGCCCAGAGAATGATTCCCTGGAGCCCTGGTTATGCGGGCCCCCTCTGCCATAGGAGGGACGTCTTCCTAATGAGTTCCCCACTCTGCCCCGGGGTGAAAACTCAGCATGTGTGTCCAGAAAAGGCCCTTGGGACTTTTTGAACCACATCTTTCCACTGCTCTGATTCCTTTAGGGGTGTAAAAATGTACACCCATAGCAGAAAGGGTCTTTCCGTCCTTTTCACATCTGGCTAACGTGTCTTTAACTTTTGGGCCAAACAGCAAAGAAGCATCAATGGGAGCATTGATGAAGGAAGACATGAAAGGTTCCGCAAAGTCACACAAGTGCATCCAGGAGTGATGTCTTATGACAATGTCTGCACCCACTACTCTGGCCGTCCCTTCAGTCGTATGTGCAATCAACTGCATGGATGAGTTTGAGAAGGATTCTAGGGAGCCAAGCTGGGAGGTAACCTTATCACGTACCTTGTCAGACACTGCTCCTGCTAGGGTTCCTGATAACTCAATGATCAGTTTCCCTTGAAGACGGGTGAAATGTGCCGCATAATTCAATGACCGTATGGCAAAGGTCATTGAAGCATAAACCCACTTCCCTAATCTGTCCAACGTCCAAGACTCTTGGTTTGGAGGATGGAGAGTAGGACTCGCCTCTGCAAGTTCTTTCATCATGGTCACCTCTGCCACCACCATAGCATCTACCACTAAACCCATGGACCAGTGAGGTTGATCCTCTGGGGGAGACTATTTTGTCAGGTCTCCGGGGACTGGCTCAATGGTGTCAAGGGTTTCCAAATATGCTACATGATGAGCTTGACTAACTCATCTGCAGGCGGAGTCACCCAGGAAGTAGAAGGCTAGGTATGGAAAGCCTGCAAGAAGACAGATTTCTCAGAGGAAGGCTTGGTGGGTTTCCAGTCACCCCTCTGTTTTAAGATTTTTAGTATGCCTCCAAAGGAGACATCTTCGGGGGTGACTGTGGGAAACCTTCCCCTTCATTGTAATTGGAATACTTGGTGAGAGATTCTTCTGGGGAATCAATATGCTTCCTCTTGCACAATCTCTTACGGGGTGGCTCATCAGCAGGGAAGTCTGAGGAAGACTCTGAAGAGAGGGTACCCTGTGGTAGGGTGTCTTGCTGCTCCTATGCCCACTGTTCCAGTGTAGTAGACTGTGACAGCTGTGAGCCAGAGGACACATAACATATGACATTCACGTCAAGGGTGCCAACTGTGAGCCTGCTGAGGCGAGTGCTCTCTCCATAATCTGAAAGGCACGCCCACCTGAAGAGGTATGGGAGCCCAGAACCCAGAAAGACAACCTTGGAACCAGGGTCACACCCTGTTCCAATGAGCCTGCCTCCAGAGAAGGAGCCGTGACAGGACTCAGAACTGTCAAAGCAACCATAACCGTAGATGGTGCCATGGAAAAAAATCAGTGTTGTACTAGGGATTCCAGAGCCGGCAGCCAAGTCATGGTCCCATGTGTAGGCCAGCTCTGACTGAGATGAGGTCCACAGAATTGGTTTCAGGACCATGGTGAGATCCACCATCGGTACTGAAGAAGTTGGCACCGGGATGGGTGTCAGCATTGAGGGCTCCAAATCCTGTGGAGGGGTCAAAGGAGGAAGATAAGTTGGAGTCTGTGGAGAAAAAAAACTCTGGTCCAGGTGGGAGAGAGGCCCTAGATGTACCTGTAATACCTCTGGTCACTAAGAGCTGGTCCACCAGTCTAACTACATCGAGCTCCAAAAGGCTCCTGGTGGAACAAATGGACATCCCTGATGGAGATTCTGCATGGTCAATAAATGGACTGAGCTACTGACCAACATACAATGGATGGAGAATATAGAGTCCTGGCTAGGGTTTCAACCTTCGGCACTGTGATTGAATGACCAGAAGGTTGTGATGGGGGGATGTAACCAATTTAATGGGAGAAACTATTATTGCTGCTGAGAGGTTCTGAGGTACTGTGGAAGGGGTCAGTACCGTAGTAAGTTTTGTTGGCTCCGTAAATGTAGATGGCAATGTGGAGGGGCTGGTAGGGTCCAGTGCTGAGACAGGTGTCAGTGCCAATTTCAACTGTTTTGTCCTCGGTTCCATAGAAACCTGGGCCTTGGGTGATCTTGGTTCCTGTGAATGTGGAGAGGCTGGAACCAAATGGCTCCTCTTTTTTGCTTCTTTCTAGGAGGTTTTGACACCACTGCCTCAGACAAAGCCTCTGAAAAGGGAGTTTTTAATCGCCCTTTTAGGATGAACTTATTTCGACACTCTGCAAGGGTCTGGGCATTAAAATCCTTACAGAGGTCCCATAGAGGTTGTATTTCTAAATGGGGAACCTCCAAACAATGAACAAGTTGTGCATCTTCTTGCCACATTTGTCACACTGTTGTGCCTTTTTTGTTAGCTATTTCTAATGAAAAACACAACAGTAATCAAGCCCATCTACGCAACCACGCACACACAGATGAGATCTGAAGGTAAGAGAGGCACTATGGGTAGTCTTAGCATGAGAGTTTCTGGCTGGTGTTAGCTTGTTATAACGGCTGAGTCGGTTCTGAGGATGGAACTGAGCTACAACTGTCAAGAATGAATGAAGACTGACAGCATCAGATAGAAAGGTCCAGAACTGATGTCTAGGCATTTTTTTCTTTGGCATTAGAAACATTATTGAATAAAAACCTCTTCCCAACCTGCGAGGAGGAACTGTTTGTTTTACTCAAAGAAAGCTTATGCTGTAGGACAGGAGGGAACAGAGGGGCTTCATCTGGTGGATATGGAATAATTCCCTCGAAATGAGGGATTTATTCTTACTGCCATCTGTAACCCTAATGAATCAGTCTCAAAACCCATTTATCTGAAATAATCTGTTGCCAAATACAGAAATAGAGATTCAAACTTTCTGGAAAGGTTAAGTGACTGCCAGGGTGGGTGGGGGTGGAGGGCAAAGTCCCTTTCATAGTAATTCTGACTTATTTGACTTGTCCTTTGTTATGGGTGGTTCCTGCATTCTTTTTTTGTTTTTTAAATGTTTGCTTTCCAGCATTTTGCTGGGACTGTTTGTTATGTTTCTTGCCAAAATTGGAGAAGGCAGCAGAACATTGCTTGGAAAAATTTGAGAAGGAAAACTGAAAAATTTTAGAGATTCCTTGTATCAGTTTACTCCTCTCACATTTCTTGATAATCTCTGCAGCAGTGTCCAATAAAACAACATCTATATATAAAAGTGAATTTAAAATCTCATTTTTTACCATCCTCGGGGAGGTTCTAAGAAAGCAGCCAGGCAAACCTCCTCAACAAAATATCAGTTGCAAAAGCCCTGGATGTAGTATCTACAGAGTCATAAACACCCTTTCAACAATGAGTAGTGACCTGAGAAACAGAAGAAAGTAAACCATAGGAAGGAACTGCCAATAAAACATTCCTCATAATTTCACAATTACTGAAAATAAATTTTAGCATATGAGCCCATCAATTAAGAATTCGAATAATTATACTTGCAGAAGCTTACACTTTTCCCCCAGACCTAATTATTTCACCATCCTTCCTAGAAGGGGAATGATTACAATTAACAAAACTCTTTGTAGCCGCTGGATTAACTGAAACTAGGTCAGGGATAAGTGTACAGAAACTTTGTACATTCCAACTACTTTCTTAGGTGTGACAGGCTGGCTATCAGGGAAACCACAGGCTGTGACAAACACCTCCTCCAATGCTGACAGCACTGGGAGATGGGAGCAGGGCCCACAGGCTGTGACAAATGCATTCTCCAATGCTTACAGCACTGGGAGATGGGAGGAGGGCCCACAGGCTGTGACAAACACATCCACCAATGCTGACAGCACTAGGGGGATGGGAGGAGGTTCTGGGAATTCCAGTAGTAACAGTTTATAATATTTTCTGAGGGACTGTGTTCTGTTCAACCATTGAAAACACTGACACACTCTGGAAACAGTCTCAGAGAAAGAAAATTCTTAACAGGGATATTTGAATAACATGTTCTCTGACTCTGAATCAGAAATCTGAGGAGAAAAACCTATATCTGTCCCTTAACATTCCTCTCCAGATTCAATTTTTTGAATCTCTTCAGGAAAAGATGATCCATTTTTCTCTTACCAGAAATCACATGATAAGAGAAGCTGATAGCCTGTACAAGACTGAGCAAGACTTAATAAAATACTCCAGTCTAGTGAAACTGCAGCAGGAAAAGATACATTTAGTGTTCTGCATATCTTTGATAGGAAACGTAGGACAAACAGGGTTATCAATGGCAGCAACAGCTTCCTCAGGGATAGGCACAACATTCTGGCTAAGCTGGGGCACCTTCCTTGCCCCTTTTCCTAGCACCGACAAAAGTGGCTCTCCCTTGCTGACTAAGGGGGACTCCAATAGCTGCGGAGGATGTGGTTAACCCATGGTCCATAGTGACTGTATAGACAACACTAGAGGGATCCAGGAAAAAAAATGAGTGGTCTGAGAAACCATCTTTGACCACAGCAAAGTTACCCACCTGGGGCTGAGGTGGCAAAGGCTGTTTAGTTAACTTTTTTTTTGTGGTTGGAGGAAGGACCAACAATTGAACCAGTAAATTGTTTCATGGTAATAGAAATGGGGCTTTTTTCCTGAGGAAACTAAGCAGCACAAGGTGGTAAAATTTTAATATTAGTATAAATTCACTTTCCCAATAAAAACACGGAAAAAAACTCTCTTAATATACTTTACCAGCCCCAAAAAGTAATTAAAACACAGTTTCTGCACAGAAAATGGTTTTAGAATGTTAAATCAACTTGTAAACTGCCAAACACAAAACTTGAGCTCCTGTTGTAAAGTACTCCAAAGTTGCATGACAGTCAATCAAAACATATATTCCTAGCTTAAAATATACTTTCTTTAACAGGAGAGCAAATATAAGCAATTTATTTATTTATTTTACATTTGTTGAACGGGAAGGTCCGATTGGACACGTCCATTTTCAGAGGCGGCCCGGGGAGAAAAGCTCCAGTTACATAAGAGATACATTAATATATATCAATTTAATAAAGATGGTGGAATAAACATAAAATAATACGTGGAAGGTTACTTCCCAGATGGAAAGTATAGTTGTGTAAGAACTTAGTAGACGTTCTACTGATCTCTGTTGCAGTATTTCATACAAATCATTTATCACCACTTTTGTCTGACTGAGGTATCAAAGCTTAACCTTTCCTGGGTCGTATGTCCGATGTGTGACCTCAGCTCGTAAGAATAGGGGTATATAGGTACAAGTATAAGTATAGATCCTCAGACTATCTCCAAGCAAGCAGCCTGATGACCCCTGAGACGGTGACTTGTCAGCTAAAAGAGGCCAAGCAGGAAGTGTTAAGAAGCCCCCTCAGTTCTAGGGTCCTGCTAAAGGCATAGAAAGAGAAACTAAGGGAGAGACATGATAACCAAATCAAGTGAGAAGGAGGGTATGAAGTAATAGCTGAAACAGTGTCAAGTAGGACATCTATGTCTTGACTGAGGTCACTGTTGCAGTATTCCAAACAAATATGTGAATCCCAGAGAAAGTATGGGGGACTAATTGATGGAGGGACTGTTCACGAGGCCAGACAGGACTGACCTAGTGAAAGCAGCTTTGGCCCCTGAAAATATATCATTCCTGCAGTATTTAGTGAAGGTGTGTACAGATGACAAGATGGAAGCTTCCAATATAGTGCTGGCATCCACCCCTTTGTAGAGGACCCCAAAGTATACCACTGCTCTGGTTGAGTGAGCTCGAGGGCATGGATTTGCTATGTAGAAAATGACAAAAGGAGATGGCCTCTGAGATGGGATACAACAATCATCCTTTCTGCTGTGTGATGAGATCTGCCTTGTGCAGCAGTTTGCAGGATTTGTCCTTGGCTGGAAGAAAATAAGAGGAAATGATGTCTTGGCCAAAAGGGGGCCACTAGTAATAGTTTTGGTTTTAATTTCTGGATCTTTAGCAGAACCCTTGGAATACCAGGAAGTGGTGAAAGGCACAGAGAGACGTCCTGTCCTATGAAAGGAGAAGGAATCTGTCCTCTAGGCTGAAGGGGAAGGGGTTCTGTTGCAAAACAGGGAGAGCTGTTTGTTGCTCTCTGAGGCAAACAAATCTATGTGAGGTGTCCCCAGTTGTAAAGTATGTCCAAAAAGAGTCATCTATTCAGGATTCATTTGTGAGTGTCCTCCATGGCCTGGTTTAATGAGTCTGCCCACACATTGTACTGGATGGGTGGTGAGTAAAGACATGCTTTTCTGAATGGCAAGGTCCCAGGTCCACTGTGCTAGTCTGCAAAGTTGGTATGATCTGGTGTCATCTTGCTTATGTACCACATGACCATTGTGTTGTTTGTGAAACCTCAAAAGAAAACTGAAGATGACACCAGACTTCCTTCTAATACCCTGACTTCCAGATGTTGATCTTCAGATGTCTTCTGGCTAGGAATGATGCAAAGTCTCTGGAATTCAGGATGTCATGGACTTCTGCATGGCAGGAAGACCCAAGAAACAGGACTGACACATATGACTACAAAGATCATTGTCTGCTTCATCAGCTGGACTCAGGCCATAGGTCTGCCCTCCACAAGATCACAAAATGCACAAATGAGAAAAACATGTGTACCTGCCTAGAGTATAACCAAGACCATAAGTCATATACGTGTGTGTGCCAGGATCCCATCACTGAAGTTACCTTAGCATCTACTGTGATAGGTCTGCATCACTGAAGTTACCTTAGCACCTATTGTGATAGGTCCCCATCATTGAAGTTACCTTAGCACCCACTGTGATAGGTCTGCATCACTGAAGTTACTTTAGCACCTACTGTGATAGATCCACATCACTGAAGTTACCTTAGCACCCACTGTGATAGGTCCCCATCATTGAAGTTACCATAGTACCCAGGTGAACTTTCTACTTAACAAAATATGCCTGATAAATGGAAGGCTTCATGGTGTTATCAATCACCTCAAAATCACATGAAAACCTTCAGTGGAAGCAAAGAATCCAAAGGACAGCCATGTCCTGAATTGGAGCTGACTCATCCCATCTGATGGGTACTTCTTTGACTAGACTGGGGTAGTTTCCTGCACTTGCAAAGTCTCAAAATCCTGAAACCACAACCTTAAAATGGCCACACAGGTCAATGAAGATGAATTATGGTCCTTCTCTAAATATGCGAAAGAAGCATGAAATCAGAAAGACCAGTAAAAAGATGTACAGAAATATACCTTATAACAAGAGAAGGGCAGAGTTTCTCTGCCATCACCTTCCCTAAGTCCTGTTAAGCCAAGCAGAGCAGGTAGAAGCATGCTGTCTCACATGGTGCAAATCTCAATCTCTGGGGTCTCCAACTCCCACAAAACCATCACCAGGGAGAATTCTTTTATGCCTGAATTAACATCATCTGGGCATAAAATTGTTAGAAATTCAGGAATGCACAGATGTGGTGAATGTAATGTGTATAGACTTGTGTTGCAGGAATTTGAGTTAAGAAATGATGACAAAGTATATGGGATCCATCTATCCATAACCCCTTTTTCCCTATTTCTGCACATGTGAGTGAAAATCATCTATAGAGTTAATGTTCACATCGCCAGGTGGCTGCCCCTCACAGTTGATCTTCCATCACACACACACACACACACACCTATAGCCAATTTAGTGTGAACAGTCCACCTACTGCATGTCTTTGGAATATGTGAGGAAACCAAAGCACCCAGGGAAAACACATGCAATCACAGGCAGGCCATGCAGACACCGGCATATCATATCATGATCACAGACATAATATGAATTATGGTCCTTCTCTGAATATGCGAAAGAAGCATGAAATCAGAAAGACCAGTAAAAAGATGTACAGAAATATACCTTATAACAAGAGAAGGGCAGACAGCTGCTTCGCAAGGGACGGCTTGCACCTGTCACCCCTGGGATTCCGGATATTGGCAAAGGCTCTTGTCACCCCCATAGTGCCTTTTTAAGGCAAGGCTCAAATTCTAAACCTACCACCCTAGAACACAAAAAAGGAAAAAAACTAAGGGTAATGCTGCTCAATGCCAGAAGTCTAAATCTCAAAATGCACGCACTCGAGGCCCTTCTCAGTATGGAGAACATCGATGTCTGTGCTGTGACAGAAACCTGGTTCAAGGCTCCTGAGAGCACCCCAGCGCTATCAGGTTCTACCTCATATCATGCGTTCCGGCCCCAAAATCCGGACAATACCAAGAAAGGAGGGGGGGTATCCATATTCATCAAGGACACCCACACCTCAAGACTGGTGGCAACGCACAATGCATCGGAGACCATCCAGGTGCAATTAACCATAGGCAAGACTGCTCTGCAAATTGTAGCATGTTACAGGCCACCCTCACAAACTCAGGAACCTCACATGGCCTTCCTGAAAACACTAGAGGGGATAAATGTATCACCAAACACCATCATACTAGGTGACTTCAATTACCCTAATATAGACTGGGAACACTACTCAAGCCCAAACACCCTAGCCCAAAAGTTCCTGGAATTCATAAACTCAAATGCCATGGAACAACTAGTCACCATCCCCACAAGAGGAGATAACATACTTGATCTCATCATCACGAACATGGGAGCACAATGTTCAACACCGAGGTGTACCCCTCACTGGTGAGATCAGTCCACAAACTAATCTCGCTGGAGGTCCTCATCCCACACCCACCTGCAATAAAAAGACCACAGTAAAACTTCTCAAAAGCCGACTTCACACTTCTAAAGACTAGTGTGGTCTCCTTTAAGGCCCCGAGCGGGAAAACAGTACTCAAGCCGCTGAATCACTTACAAATGCCTTCTACCAGCACCTGCAGGACTGCATGGATAAGGCAATCCCAAGCAAAACAAAGACTCTTTGTACCAAAGGCAAGCGTCCAGTCTGGTGGACCCCAGCCATAAACAAACTCTACAACAAAAGGAGGAAGCTACTACAAGATAGAGCAAAATCCTTAAAAGGTAAGACACCCTTGATTACTATAAGTAAAAACTAAGAGCTCTCATAAAATCATCCAAAGCAAATTTCGAGAGAAAAATAGCTAAAGACTCAAAAGACAATCATAAGGCCTTCTTTAGCTATGTTAGAAACCTGGGAGGAAACTCCCAGATATGCTCAGAGCTAGTTCAAAATGATGTGAAGATTACTGATCCTACAGACATTGCCAACATACTGGCTGACAGGTTCAGTGCAAACTTCTCCCCCCCCAAAAGGAGAGATATCTATACCAAACGATTGCAGCCCCCCAAACATCTCCAGCACCCAAGTGAGAACTGCTCTCTCCAAAGCAAAAAACACAGCATCCATGGGACCTGATGGTGTCCCCGGCTGTGTGCTCCATGAACTCAATGAGGAATTAAACCCACAGCTAGGACAGCTGTTTAATCAAAGTCTTACCTCTGGATACGTGCCCAGGGAGTGGCGCACTGCAACTGTGGTACCACTTCACAAAGGCGGTGCCTCCACCGACCCTGCAAATTACCGCCCATTAGCTTGACAAGCCTTATCTGCAAAGCCATGGAGAGGATCATAATGGACCTCATAAATAAAGACATAGGGAATTTGCAGACTTTGGATCCAACCCAGTTTGGCTTTGTCAAAGGCAGATCATGCCTTTTAAACTTGGTTGACTTTTTCAAACAGTCACCAAAGCCATTGATGAGGGAAAGGCAGTCCATACAGCCTACCTCGATCTGGCTAAGGCCTTCGATACAATACCCCACTCGGGTATCATTGAAAAACTCATCAGCTTAAATGTCAACCCATACATCACAAGATGGGTTGCAAACTGGCTGAGTGACAGAACCCACAGGGTCAGAGTTGCTGGCGCCATGTCAGACTCAAAGCCTGTCACAAGTGGTGTCCCACAGGGCTCAGTCCTGGGCCCACTCTTGTTTGGCATCTACTTTTCCAAGTACAAGCAAACACAGGAGGGTTATGGCTGACAAAGTTTGCAGATGACTGCAAACTGGGCGCCATAGTAGAAAACACATCTGACACAGATATCCTTCAGAAGGGTCTCACAGAAACGGATAACTGGTGCCAGAGCCACGGCCTAAAGTTAAATGCCAAAAATGCATAGTCATACCCTTCGGGAAAAACAAGGTTACCCCTAGCTACCAAATAGGTGGCAATCCACTGAGCACAGAAGAAGTTATCAGGGACCTGGGGACCCAGGTTGATAGTAGTCTGTCATTCGACACCCATGTAGCTAAAGTAGTTAGGAAGACCTTCTACATTGCCCACCTTATCATGAAGGGATTCTCATCTAGATCAAGGGAGGTCATAGTCTCCCTTTACTCATCACTCATCAGACCAATGATTGAGTACAATGCCCCATTCGGAATGTATCTGACCCGACACTTGCAGCAGCTGGAGAGGCCACAAAAGTTCCTCACCAAAAGGATAAAGGGTCTCAAAATCTGTCCTATGCTGCCCGACTGAAAGAACTCCAGCTCTATTCAGTCGCCACGCTTGCTCAGAGGTGACCTTTGCCTAACATACAAGGCCATGTCAAACCCAGATTTGATGAATATGCTTCACCTCAAAAAATCTAGATCCATCAGAGCCACAAGGGCGGGAGACTTAAACCTTGACACGGCTATTAATAGGACGTGCTGGAGGGATAGATTCATCACCCAAAGACTCCCTATGCTGTGGAACAAAATCCCGGTACATGTGAGGCAGAGCACCTCGCTGGCCTTGTTCAAGAGAAATCTTGACCAATGGATGGGAGATCGCAGATATACCCCAGGGATTACCTCAGTGTCACTGCTCGACAGAGGCACAGCAAAATAATGGGTATAGTTCCCCATACTAAAGGGGTGGCGTAAGCCACAAAACGATGGGCTAGGCTTGTAAATGCCCTCGGGCAGATAGCCTAGTATGAACCTATGAACCTATGAACCACACAAAAGGCACCCCAGCCAAAGATCAACTGGAGGAACTCTTGCTGTGAGGTGACAATGCCACCCGCTGTGTTACTGTGCCACCCAAAGTACATGAGATGAAAGAATATTATTTTTGTCAATCCAGTAAGGTGGTGTATGTCATCAAATTTAATTGTCAAAATGTAAAATACATTGTGCAGACAAAAAAAGGCAAAGAACAGTTTCAGGACTATTTATCTAATATTAGAAATAGGAATCTACTTAATTTTGTTGATTCCCATACACATATGCCATAATGGAAATGTGAATGATTTTTAATTAATTTACCTAGGGAAGATGATGCCGTAAGTGCATTGACCATTTTAGGCACTGAATTTATTTTAAGATTTACAGCTTTTGGAACTGCTTGGAATGGACAATGAAACTGTTTGCCAGTATTTAATATGATGAATTTTTAAGGGAAATATACTCGGTTAGTTTAAATATTAATACTTAATGAATACAGTTTACTTTATTGCTTGAATATGTTGGAGTATGTTTTAAGTAATTTGTGATGCTAATGCAGTTTGACTCCCCCTGAAGGCATTTTTCTGAAGTGTTAAGTAGGCAAATAAAGTTAATTTATTTCTGTATTTCATCAATTTGTGGTTTTGTTATAGTTCCAGGTTTATTGTATATTTATAATTCTGTTATACTGTTTTAAAAGAGGGTTGGAAGTAAGGCCAGGTGAGTCTACCAGACCACACACTTCACACAGGATTGTTCAACTGTTAAGAGCAATGCCCCAGTTTATGGTCCATTAACAGACCAGCATCACCCCTCAATGCACCAGGTACAAGACATGCCATCCTACCTGATTGTGTATGACATCACTGGCTGACTGCCCAACAGCAGCCACAGGGACTCTGTTGTCAACTCCCCTAGTGCTTTTTACGATGAGGAACACTGTCCAGAACAGAGGTAGTTTATATGAAGCTTAATCTCTGTAGGAATCCACTTCTCCTGAACAACACAGGATCTTAAGTGGGCTCCATGACCCACTAATAAAGTGTTCATCATCAGACCCACAACAGGTTCTGCTGCAGGAAAGGAAGGCCTGATTCTGAGACTTGTAGGAATGATCTGTTAATTTAAAGCCCAGTGACAACTGCCTGGCATTAACAAAACGCCCACTGGAGAGGTGTGACCTTGCAATCAGTGACATATCATAGTCCAGTACAACAACTGCACCCCCCCCCCCTTCCAGCATGTAAACAACTACGAGAACTGTGGCTGCCATGCATAAGAACCCAAGCAACTCTGGACCCTCAGCTACAACCTCACCAAGTCAAAAGGATGAACATGCTATGCATCGCTTGGTCTTACCTGAGGTCAGGAAAAAATGACAGTAAATAGTATACTTCACTGGGCCAATGAAAACAATCTGCTGGGCTGGGACAAAAGAGGACTACTTTCACTTTATGGAGAGGCATAAGGCCAGCTACTAAATCACCTTCAGCCAATGTATTCTAATGCAAGGCCTCTGCCATGACGAGAAGTTTGGTAAATGGATGCACAGCAGAAATAAAGCACACCCACTGGAACTGAAGGACTTTTCAGTGTGGAACCCAGACAATAGTCTATCAAATACTTCTATCATGTCAAGTGATGTTATTCACATACCCTGTTGCAGCATGATCCCTTGGAAACTCATCATTTGGAACCTGGCATATCAGATGTGTTCTGTGAAGCTGATGAAGTCCAAAATGCAACCAAACCTTTCCCAACTTCTTTGCAATTAGAAATAGGTGTGTATAGAACACTGTCTTTATGGTCAGTGGCACAAGATGTAGCACACACACACCTTTGGTATAGAAGGCTGTGGGTTCTATTCCCACACCAGGTAGATCGATTGTTGACACTGCAGCACAGCATTAGTGGGAGCTGCACTCCTTTGAATGCGATGTTAAAACAAGGCCCCATCTGCTTGAGTTGGTGGTAGCTCAGGTTGATGTAAAAGATCCTACAGCATCTATCGAAAAGAGTACAGGAGGTTCCCTGATGCCATGACCAAATTTCCCCTAGTAGTATGAAGATTACCTCTGGTCTCCTTTAAAAAGGGTACTAGCCTAGTGGGTCCAAACTGGTCAACAAAGATAAATAAATAATATACTTTAATCATTTTCTAACTGCATAAATCCATTAGTCATAAAGTACAGTTTTGTACCTACCATAAATGTAGATGTTCGAGTGCTCATACAGCTGCAGTCATTACAGATGGGTTATCCTGCCATCAGGCGGATCCTTGGTCGGCCGAATTCCAAAGTCTAGGTCCGGCGTCGGTTGTCGTCGCTTCTTCCCTGACGTCAGTGCGGCAGGGGTATAAAAGAGGCAGTCGACGCCATTTTCTTCAGTTTTTCTTGCCCCAGATGTCAGGTGCCCCCAGAAGGAAGGCAAAACATAATATTATGCAATATAGATAAATCAAAAAACAGTAGTTGCAAGCAAATACACCATAAAAGAATACCCCAAAAAGGTTGTATGATAAAGGTGTTTGTCATAAGGCCTGTCCTAAGAGGGGATGGAGGGAGGGTAACCTGGACTGCAGCTGTATGAGCACTCGAACATCTACATTTATGGTAGGTACAAAACTGTACTATGTTCATCATGCATACAGCTGCAGTCATTACAGATGGGTAGAATCCCAAAGCTAAGTAAGGGTGGTAGGTACTAAGTGGAACTAGGAAGGGCTAGTATGCCCTGCAGGACTGCTGTGGCAAAGCCCGCTCTAGATTTAGAGTATAGTGGAAGGTGGTAATGCTTGGAGAAAGTGTGCACTGAACTCCAAGTAGCTGCTTCCAAAATGTCCTTGGTAGGGACCCCCCTGAGGAAAGCTGCAGAGGTAGCTGTAGCCCTGGTGGAGTGGGATCTGATGTATACAGGCACAGATTTTCCATGAAATGAATAACAAAAGCGTATGCAGTGGGCTATCCATTTTGAAATTGTCTGTTTGGAAATTGCCTTTCCTTGAGCACCTGTAGCATAGGACACAAAGAGCTGGTCAGATTTCCTGAAGGACTTTGTTCTGTCCAAGTAATAACGAAGTTGTCTGTGAATGTCCAAAGAATGTAGTAGTCTCTCTCCTTTGTCCTGTGGATTTGGATAAAAGGTAGGTAAATGAATAGTCTGATTCAAAGCTACACTGGATACAACCTTTGGCATGAAGGTAGGGTTGGTTCGTAAGGAAACTCTGTCCTGATGGAAAATGATGAATGGCTGCACAGCCATGAGGGCCTGTAGCTCCGAAACCCTGCGTGCTGTGGTAATAGCCAGAAGGAAGGCCATTTTCCACGACAAGTATTGTAGCTCTGTTGAAGAAGCCGGCTCAAAGGGAGGCAGGGTCAGCTTTTCCAATACGAAGTTGAGGTCCCAAGCTGGGACTGGTGGTTTCCGTGGGGGATTTATATTTTTTGCCCCTCTGAGGAACTGCCTTAATAGAGGATGTGAGAATAAAGGAGGATCTGTATTGTATTGTGCAGAAATGGCTGAAGTGTGGATCTTGATGGAGGAGAAGGAAAAGCCACTGTTTAACATCTCAGTTAGGTTCTGTAAAATTTGAGGTATATTTATTACCCAAGGATTCTGGCCCTTTTCTTGATTCCAGGAACAAAATCGTTTCCATTTGGCGGAGTAGGTTTTTCTAGTAGAGGGTCTTCTGGCCTCCAAGATGACATCCTGCACCTCCTTGGAGAGGAGAGTCTGTTGGGAAATTAAGGTATTCTCCATGCAGCTAGATTTAAGGTTTTGAGCTGGCTGTGAAGGGTTTTGTAGTTGTGCTGGGACAACAGAAGAGGAACTAGAGGTAGGATCCATGGTGGTGAGTGTGACAGGCTCTTTAGGAGAGGATACCAGTGCTGTCATGGCCAGTCTGGAGCAATGAGAATCATTTGTGGCCTCTCTGCTCTGGCTTTTAATAGAACTTTGGTCAGTAGAGGAAGAGGCGGGAAGGCATAGACTGTCAATGTTGTCCAATTGAAGGAGAGTGCGTCCACTTTCCAGGCCTCTGGATGATAGGTCCTTGAACAGAATTTTTTCAACTGGTAATTTCTGTGGGTAGCAAATAGATCTATGTCTGGCTGTCCCCATGCGTGAGTTATCTTTGAGAAGACTTGAGGATGCAACTTCCATTCGTGTGGGTCTGTCATATTTCTGCTTAAGTTGTCTGCCAGTGTGTTTTCCTTCCCTGGCAGGAATTGTGCCTGTAGTTGAATTTGTAATTCCAGAGCTGTGTTCCACAGGGTCATGGCTTGCCTGCACCGGGGGTATGAATGAGTTCCCCCCTGTTTGTTTATGTACCACATGACTGTGGTGTTGTCTGTCCTTATCAATAGCTGGCCTGGTTGCAGTAGGTCCTTGAAGGTCATAAGGGCATTTTGCATGGCTAGCATCTCCTTTTGGTTGATGTGTAGGTGCTTCTCTTTTTGGGACCATTTTCCCTGAATGCACTGATCTGCCATGTGTGCTCCCCAGGCGTAGTCTGAGGCATCCGTTGTGATGATTTGAGTTGCTTGAGGTAAACAGAAAGGGAGACCTGTGTTTCTTTGGCATGCTTGAGCCCACCACAAAAATTCCTTTTGAAGGCATGGAATGAGTGGTATAATTGTTTCCAAGCTGTGGCTGTGTTGAGACCATAAGTTTTTTAGGTACCATTGCAGTTTCCTCATATGCAGCTTTGCACATGGTATCAGTAGGATGCAAGATGCCATGAATCCCAGAGCCTGCAGGACTTTCCTTGCAGTCAGTCTGGTTAAAGTTGCCATTTTGTTGAAGTATTGAGACAGTTGCCCTTGTTTGTCTGGCATGAGGTAGGCCATCCGGGGGGTTGTATTTAAGCTGACACCCAGGAAAATTATCTGTTGAGAAGGTATTAGTTTTGATTTCTTTTTGTTCACTGTGTATCCCAGGTAGTTTAACAGTTTTATTACAAACGCCAGATGCTGCAATAGAATGTCCTTGCTGTCCGCTTGGATCAGGCAGTCATCCAGATATGGGTAGATTTGTATTCCTTGTTGTCTGCAGAAGGCAATTACTGATGCCAGGCATTTCGTAAACACTCTGGGCGCAGTAGATAAGCCAAAGGGCAATGCAGAGAATTGGTAATGGGTTGAACCTGCAAGAAATCTGAGGTATCTTCTGCAATCTTGTCTGATAGGGACATGCAGGTATGCCTCCTTGAGGTCCAACGTTACCAGCCAAGACTCCTTGCCCAGCATGGGAAGAAGCTGCTGTAGTGTGAGCATCTTGAATTTTGGTACCTGTAGATATGTGTTTAGGATGGATAGGTCTAAAATGGGTCTCCAATCTTTGTCCTTCCTTGGTACCAGAAATAGTCTGGAATAAAAACCTTGACCTTGTTCTTTTGCAGGTACTTCTTGAATTGCTTTCATATCCATGAGAGCGGAAATTTGTCTTTGTGCCTCTGCCCATTGATTTTGTGGCAGGTTTGGCAAGCCTCTCATTTTTGGAAGGGTGTGAAAGTGGAACCTGTAGCCTCTGTCTATAATGTCCAGAATCCATTTGTCTTTTGTAACAATGTGCCAGTTTTTTTTAAATAATGCCAGTTTTCCGCCCAAAGGTGCTGCCATTATAGCTTTGTTTGGCAGGCATAGGGGGAAGTCATTGTGTCTGTTTTCTAAATGACTGTGGCCTATCTTCTCCACCTCTTGGGGTTGGTGCTTGCCACTGTCTAGCTCTGTAAGATCCTTGAGGGTGTCCTCTACCCCTTGGGCATCTGTATCTGCCCCTTTGAGGTCTGTCCGTGGCTGGAAAGGACCAATTTTTTTGAAGGCCAGTTTCTTCTGAAGCGTGGAGGTTGCACCTGCAAGAAATCTTTAACTGTTTGCATAGATTTCGCTTTTTCCTCCATTTTCTTTAGTACCTCCTCAGCTTTAACACCGAACAATACATCCTTTTGAAGTGGTGCATCTAATAACTTTGCTTTGACATGATCTGGTAAGGTTTGCTCTTTGAGCCAAGCATGTCTACGTATGACAGACCCTGTGACAGCAGCTCTACATGAGGCCTCTAAAGCATCAAAACCACACTGCAAGGTATGTTTACCCACTTGCTCTGCTCCATGCAACAAATCCTGCAACTCTTTCAAATCTGGTTGTTCTGTTTGTGTCATTTTGCTTTTCAGCTGGGATAACAAAAACTGTTGGTACTTTAACATATGAAATTGACAGTTTAATGCCCTCATGGTTAAAGTGTCTGATGTATACACCTTTTTCCCCCACCTTTCTAATGCTCTGGAATCTCTCTCTGAAGGTAAAGGGTTTTTATCAGTAGAGGCCTTTATCCCCTTGGGACCCTGTGAAATTGTTTCTGGCTCAGCAGTATGGCTTTTATAAAGGAACTAGTGAGAATCAGGAACCCGGTAATACCTGTCTGGTTTAACAGGGTCTGGAGGTAAAGAATCTGGATTAAGACTGGCTTCTGCGTACGCATCATCCAAAATATCTAAAACAGGAGGGATAGCCAGGGGCCTATGCTGGGGGAGCAGAAGAAATTCCCTGAGCCTTTTCTTGGAATCTGAGTAATCTTGGCCTTCCCAGTGAAAGTGTTCCTTCAATGTATGCAGGGTTTCCCCAAAAGAGTAGTCCTCAGGGGGGAGACTGAGGGAATAGACTCCTCAGCATCAGAGTCTTCAAAAGGGGAATAGGAATAATCCTGGTCCTCAGAATGGTCTGAGGTAATAGAAGCCTGGTCTGAGGAAGGGTAGTCTTCCTCCAATCTGGGTCTTTTGTCAGAGGGGGGTTGAGAACCCCTGATGAGAGTTATCAAATCCTCAGCCATTTTAAGCATCTGTTTTTTAGGCATGGGGCCTTGAGAGGAGGTCTGAGGGCCTTGTTTTTTAGTTTTAATGGTAGCTTTAGATTTAGTGAAGGCTTTAATAGAGAAGGTGGAAGGCCTGAAGACGCCTTCAGAAATGGCAGGCCTCACTAAATTTTTGGTTTCCCCGCCAAGAGTGCCGTCGGTATCTGCAGTGGGAATGGAGACCGAGGAGCCTGCGACCTCGGGTACTGAAGACACCGGTAAAATAGTTTCATTGGTAGTCAGGGGCTGCGTAGGCGCCTCGCTGAGAAGCGGAGAACCGGTAGTCGGCTTAAGCGTGGTCTCAGTACTCGGTGCGGACCTCGGATGTCAGTCCTTGTCTTTGCGTCTTTTTCCTAAAACTGGCGTCGGTGTATCCGACGACATGATATAATTAAATTTTTTGCCAAAATAATGAAGGGCGAACTCCGCCCGGCGCTTAATAGTGCGCTTGTTGAACCTAGCACAAAAACGGCAGGCCGAGACGTCGTGGTCTGGCCCTAAGCAAGGTATACAGAAAGAGTGAAAATCCTTATGCGGTATTTGCTTCCCACAAGAAATGCAATTATTAACTTTGACATCGGACTGAGGCAAGAAAAGTTTCCCCAACGGGGTACTTAGCTTTAAAGAAGACTTCGGCTGAAATACTGTTTGTAAATCTCAGGAGCTGGCACTTGCGAACTGCTTCTGCTTCGGGCACCGCACGGCAAGAAAGACTGAAGAAAATGGCGTCGGCTGCCTCTTTTATACCCCTGCCGCACTGACGTCAGGGAAGAAGTGACGACAACTGACGCCGGACCTAGACTTTGGAATTCGGCCGACCGAGGACCCGCCTGACGGCAGGATAACCCATCTGTAATGACTGCAGCTGTATGCACGATGAACATCTGCACCTTCTCAGAGGTGATCAAGGATTGTCTGGTTAAGTGACTTGCTCAGTCACAGAGTAGGTAAATGGAGACTATGGGAACTTTAAGCAGGGCCTATAGGACAAAGCCTCCTAGTAGTTTATAACCTAGATCATCTCAGTTAAATATCCCCTCTTTTAGACAGCAGAAGTGCTTTTTTCATTTCTCTGAAACAGAAACAGGCTTTGTGGCACCTTTGTGGGGTACAGCCTGGGATTATTTCAAGAGCTCTGCGGAGATCACCTGCTCACTGAGTGGGCTTTTGGCAGGAGAAGAGGGCAAATAAATTTAAGATGCTGTCATCCCTGACAACATCTAGCATACACCATTCTGCAGTAATAGTTCAATCCTGTGGGGTAGTTAGAATAGTGATTGCTGAGGGCAGAAGTGAAAGAGATAACACTGTCTTGTGCTTGGAGACCTTCCAACATCTTATATTAGGATGACTTTTTTGAAGAACTAGGGGAGCAAAGCAGAAGAAAAAGCTGGGGGGGGGGGGGCCACCAGGAAACCTCCATTTTGTTCAGCACTAGTTTCGTCTTTGAAATCTTTGACCAGGTCCTGGGAAACCTGCCCAAAGATGACCTCATCCTAGAAGGGGCATTGAGAATGCTTGGCTAAGCTCGTCCTTAAAATAAGTCAGACAGAATCATACAGTTCAAAAGAAACATGTTCAAGTGTGGTGTCTTCACCACAGCATTAAGAAATGCAAAATAACAGCTAGTTATATGAGTTTGCAATGGAGGAGCCACAAGAAGTCTTTTCTAGAGCCTCCTTGAGCTCATATTCAAAGAAGTCTGCTAATCTGACCAGATCTTGAACCAAACAAAAGATCGAAACTGGGACAGGTGATGTAGACAGTTCTGGGCCACAGGGACAAGCTGATAGAGGAGAAAACTCTTTTGTTCACTTTGTCCAAAGCTTTGGACTACATTAGCAGGTAGCAAAGCATAAAGATGTGATTACAGGAATTTGTTCCAGACTGAAAAGAATCTTCAATGGAATGCTTGGTCAAGTATTACTTCACTTGGGATTGGGGTTAAGAGAGTTTACTTTTTAAGAAGCAAAAGAATCCAAATCCTGATGCTTCCAGGCGGCAAAAAAAGAAGTTATGTACTCACCATAATATTCCATCTATGTTGTTCATTTTTATTCTTCCTCACTGAGGAGTCTCAGATCTGATCCTCTGATCTGACTTGGCTGCATTTTCCAGACTTTGGATCCTAGTCTCGAGCTCTTCCTTCTTCCCATAATGCACCACACTGTTCCTAGTTCCTCAGATCGAGTTTGCTGCCTACTGATTTTCAAGACAGGACAGATAAATAGAAAACAGGTAGTTATCACCATAACGATCGATGTATGTGGTCCATCTCGCCTCACATTCTTTACTCACGGGTTCGGAGCCGAGAATTGGCTCTGACTCGGCCAACTTATTTCTCTAGCACAAAGTCTCTAATTGGCTGGGCTAACCCGGTATCCCAAGATGCACCTCGCTCTAGCCCCAGATCTAGTTTGCAGCCATTCCAGTCACACCCCACACACAACCGCCACTGGAAGGAGCTCCAGCCAGAAAGGAAAGAAAAAAACAACTGACATTGAAGGGTTCTCAGAGCCAATTTTCCTCCAAATCCTATAGGAAGGGGGCAGGTGGGAGAGTATGCAAGAATGTGAGGTGAGATTGACCACATACATCGATCGTTATGGTGAGTACATAACTACCTGATGTTATGTGGTCCTATCTCGCCTACATTCTTTACTCATGGGACAGCGTCCCCAGCACCTCTATCCTGGGCGGCTCATAGGAAAATACTCCTGAGAACCGTGGAACCAAAGGAAGCCCGGCCCCTAGAAGCCACGTCCAACTTGTAATGAGTAATAAAGGTGTGCGTAGAGGCCCAGGTGGCCGCAGCACAAATATCATCCAATGAAAGCCTGGCATGGTAAGCTATTGATGTAGACACTGCCCTGGTAGAGTGAGCTTTGACGGGAAAGGGTCAATTTCTGCCTGCTGATGAATAGATAAAGGAAATACAGTCTTTGCTCCATTTAGAAATTGTGCTCTTGGAAATAGGACAACCTGTTCTATTTTCTGAGGAGGACACAAACAGTTGATCAGACTTCCTAATATGCTTAGTCCTGTGTAAGTATAATCTTAGTTGTCTGTGCACATCCAACTGGTGAAATCTAAACTCTGCTTTACTGGAAAAGTTTGGAAAGAACACTGGTAACTCAATAGACTGATGAAGATTAACGGTGGATGACACCTTTGGAAGGAAGGACGGGTTAAGTCTCAGGGAAACTCTGTCCTTATGAAAGGTCAAATACGGAGGTTTAATGGACAAAGCTTGAATCTCTGATACTCTTCTGGCCGATGTAATGGCTATTAGGAAAGCCGTCTTCCAAGATAGAAAATTTTAATTCACAGGTGGCAGCCAGTTCAAAGGGCGGTGAAGTGATGGCTTGTAACACAAGGTTTAGATCCCATGGCATGACAGGTTCTGAAACAGGAGGGCAAAGTAACCAGGTGCCTTTCAAGAAGGCCTTACAAAGTTTATGGCCCATAAGAGAAGGCTCATAAGATGTATGAAAATTGGAAATTGCAGCCAGCTGCACCTTAATGGTAGCAGGCACGGAGCCCTGTCGGAAAAGCATGGCTAAAAAATCTAAGACCGACGGAATTGGGGCTGTGAAGGGGTCCAAACCTTGGGCCTGAGCCCAAATGGAGAATCTCTTCCATTTGCTGGAATAAATCCTTCTGGTGGAAGACTTATGAGACGAAGACAAGATGTGTACCACCTCAGGTGAAAAGGAATCTCGTCTAACTAGTGATGGAAGTGCAGCAGCCAGGCTGTCAACCTGAGGGTTCGCAGGTTGGGATGGAGCTGTCCTGACATGTGAATCAGTAGGTCTGGCACTGGGTCCAGGGTCCAAGGACCATCCACTGCGTACTGCTGAAGAAAAGGGAACCATACTTGTCGAGGCCAGTGTGGAGCAATTAGAATCATCCTGCTTCCCAAGGATATGGCTTTCTGAATCACTCTTGGTAACAGAGGAAACGGAGGGAAAGCATAGATCAGATCGGAGGGCTAATCGTGGACTAGAGCGTCCCTGGGGAAATCAGTGTGAAGTATTTACTGCATTTGGCATTGAGAGGGCTGGCGAAGAGATCGCAACAAGGCTGACCCCACCTGTTGAAAATTTGAACCGCCACTCGGTTGTTCAGGGACCACTCGTAAGTCATCAGAATAGCTCTGCTCAGCCTGTCCGCTATCATGTTGGTCTTTCCCGGAATGTGCGTTGCCACTATAAACCGTTGGGAAGCCACTGCCCAATGCCAAACTCACATGGCCTCTCTGCAGAGGGGATAAGACTTGGTTCCCCCCTGCTTGTTCAGGTACCACACCACGGACATGCTGTCCGAGTGAATTGCAATCGTTCCCAGAGGAAGAGAGCTTTGGAGTGCCTGCAACGCTAGTAACACCGCTCTCATCTCTAGGACATTGATGTGCAGGTGTACCTCGTGATCTTGCCACGTGCCTTGGACTGTCCTGCCAAGATAGTGCCCCCCCCCCATCTGGGAGGTGTCCGTGGTCACCGTGGCCACTGGAGACATAGGAATCAAGCTCCTCCCCTTGTCCAGATTGGTGGAACATAGCCACCAGCGGAGGTCCTGTTTGAACCGTTCCGTGAGAAGTATCAAGTGGGAAAGAGGAAGTTTCTGAAAGGACCATTGGGCTGAAAGGAGCCTCTGTAGGATCCGCATGTGTAACCTGGCTAGAGGCACCAGCATGATGGTGGCCGCCATGGATCCCAGGAGCTGGAAAACTAACCTGGCCTGAACTCTCTTGAGGGTCAACAATGTGTGAATCTGAGACTGCAGCACTCTTATCCTCTCTTGTGGCAGAAAGGCCCGCATTTGAATAGAGTCTAGCTCTGCGCCTATAAAAACAACACGTTGTGAGGGCAGCAAGGCAGACTTTTCCCAGTTCAAGGTAATTCCTAGTTGTTGACAAAGTGTAATGGTAGCCTCCCTGGCTTGAATGAGGAGATGCTTGGTGGGGCGGTGAGAAGCCAGTCGTCCAGATATGGAAACACCTGGAATCCCCGACGTCACAGGTGAGCTGTCACCACTGCCTAACACTTGGTAAACACCCTGGGGGCTGTGGTGAGACCACAGGGCAGGGCACAAAACTGGAAGTGACTGGCTCCCATCTGGAAGTGTAAGTGACTCCTGGATGCCTTGTTCATCTTGATGTGGTAGTAGGCATCCTTGAGATCGATGGAGCACATCCATACTCCTTTTTCCAGCAAGGGAAAAATGGACTGAAGAGTGACCATTCGGAACTTGGACTTCAGAACGTAGTGATTCAATCGGCTGAGATCCAGAATGGGCCTCAGGTCCCCTGCACCAAAAAGAGTCTTGAGTAAGTTCCTGATCCGATATGGTCTGAGGGGACTCGTTGGATGACTCCTTTTTCTAGCAGCTTTGAAACTTCTAGTGCTGCTTGATCCTGTTGACTGGGTGGAATGTGCGGGATTCTTTTGACTGGAGGGTGTGTTGATAAAACGGGAATAGTGTAACCTCTGGTAACTATTCGAAGCACCCAACGATCCTGGGTGATGCTTCCCCAGGCTTCTGGATGCAACGAAATTTGGCCCGTTGGGCAACGCCTCAGGAACGCTGAAAGGAAGACCCATGAAAGGAATCACGGTCTCCCGAGTTGCGGGGGCCTCCTCTGCCTCTAGGACGGCGTCTTCCAGAATAATTTCCCCTTCTCTGCCTCTGGAGGGGGACTCGCCTTGAGCGGCAGGGAAAGACTTCTGTGACTTCTTGAACCACATTTTCCCTCCTCTCTGAGCCTTGGGGTAAGGCCTAGAAGGAAGAGAGAAATGGGCCCCTACGGCAGATAGGGTCTTCCCCTCCTGTTCGCATCTGGTGAGGGTGTCTTTCAACTTTGGTCCCGAAGAGTGAGGACCCATCAAAGGGGGCATCAGTGAAGGAAGACTTAAAGGCCTCCGAGAAATGACACAGGCGCATCCAGGCTTGCCTTCTGAGAGCTACACCTGAGCTAGCTGCCCTACCCACCCCTTCGGCTGCATAGGATATGAGCCTCATGGACGATAATGGAACCAAGGGTAGACAACTGGGTGTTAGCAGTCTGCGCTACCGCCTTAGGCATGTTACCTGTCAGAGTGTCTCCTAGCTTCTTAAGGAGATCTCTCTGGAGCCGAGTAAAATGACAAAGATAATTCAGCGACCGCAAAGTAAAGATCGCTGAAGACAGGGTACGCTTCCCATATCGGTCCATACTCCTGGACTCCTTGCTAGGAGGATGGATGGAAGAAGAAGCCTCTGCAACTTCCTGCACCAAGGTATCTACGGAAACCCCTTTGGTCAGGAACTCTTCCCGGGGGAGCAGAAAGAAACTTATTTGGACGTCTGGACACCGGTTCCACGGAATCAGGGGTCTCCCACACCCTTCGACAAATCAAATCCAGGAGTTCATCGAAGGGTGGAGACACCCAGGAGGCGGAGGGTTGAGCTGCAAAGGCCTTGAGGAATACCGACTCCTCCTCAGAGAGGGTCTTGGAAGGCCAGTCGCCTCTCTGCCTCAAGATCTCCAGGATGTCAGAGAAAGAGACATCACCGGAGGACGACTTAGGGGACCCCCTCTGACTCCTCGAGGTTGGTATCGGAAGTGAGGGACTCGTCCTGGGAGTCTATGTGCTTCCTCTTGCACAACTTCTTTCTAGGGGGCTCCTCAGGCACCGACACTGAGGGGCCCTCAGAAAGTTGGGGACCACTCATGGGGGTATTCTCAGACCTTCGGGCTCCGCCATCCATGGACAGGGGTGTGTCAGAGGCTCTAGCCGGGGTGTAGGGGGAAGGAGTGACCGATCCAGGTGATGTAACTGACCCGTGCGCTCCTTATGGCCTCGAAAGCAGGTCCCCCCGAATCCGAGGACCGACCCGTCTCTGAGACCACAACCGGAGTCGGGGTTCCCCGAGCCGATGCACCGAGAGGGAGGCTCAGAACCGACAAGAGTCCCAAGGTATCCCCCTCGGGTCCGACTGAGGAAACCTGAGTACCGAAACCAGAGGACGGAACCGACATGGTTGGAGCCGACGTCGGCTCCAATAAACTCGCAAGGGGTATCGGAGCCGACACAAGAACATCACTCGGCACGGAGCACTCTGGCTCCGACGACACAGGGGTGCTTGGAGGAGGAATCATCGGTACAAGAATAGGGACTGGCTCCGGAGCCGACAATAATTTTGCTAACACCGGCGACTGCAGGTGCCTCTGGACCACCCTATCCACATCCAAATCAGACAGCCTAGAGGATTTGGAGGAAATAGACGGAGATCGGGATCTCCTACCCGGAGACTCAGGCCTAACACTGGGTGACCGGCTTCGAATAGGCTCCAATAATATTGGGGCCAAGGTCGACTCCAGTACAACAGATACCTCCTGCGGCCCTGAGGACAATGGAGCCGAGGAGGCAGTATCCACTTTCGAAACCTTCTCCGGGGGCTCCGATGAGACAGATGGAGCCGGAGATCTTTTCTTGGCCTTGGAAGTCTTAGACTTAGTACTAGAAGAAGAGTCTAAGGACTCCTCAAAAGAAGGTTTAACCAGGCCCTTCAAAATCAACTTATTTTTTCTTTCCTGCAGTACCCTCGGGCTAAAAGCGTGGCAAAAACTGCAGGACTCTTGCAGGTGAATACCACCAAGACAATAAACACAGATAGAATGCCCATCTGCAATGGGCATCTTGTAGCCACATTTTGAGCATTTTTTAAACCCAGAGGGTTTATGCTCTTTAAACATAATAGTTCACAGCACCCACTCAACTGACAACGACAGACACAATAGGAAGGCGGGAAAAACTAAACCAAGAACACCAAGGAAACTCTAATTTAAACGTTTCTTTGGTGCAGCAAGGAAATATAACTACCGACCAAACAAAAACACAAGTTTACACAAAAACAACACAGGAGAGGACTAGGTCTTCTAATTTAAATGGGCCTAGCCCGCCAAAACAGAAGGATACCACAAAAAAAAACACTACTCACTTACACAGTACACTCACAATGAAAAACTAGCTATTAAAATAGCTTTTTCCGAGAAACAGACTGCTAAAGACTTATGAAAAGTTTTGCAAAGGGTACTTAGCCACAGCCAAGCGAGACCACGTCCTAACTCTATGAGCGGCAAACGAGATCTGGGGCTAGGGCGAGGTGCATCTTGGGATACCGGGTTAGCCCAGCCAATTAGAGACTTTGTGCTAGAGAAATAAGTTGGCCGAGTCGGAGCCGATTCTCGGCTCCGAACCCGTGAGTAAAGAATGTAGGTAAAATAGGACCACATAACATCTAAGGATTAAAAGTGAAAATGTGGAAGATTCTATATCAACTAAGATCCTTATAAGAATGACAAGGCCAGGGGATGGCTGGGAGGAAAGCTGAGAAAGAATAAAAATGGACAACACAGATGGAACATTATAGTGAGTACATAACTTCTTTATCTAATGTTTTCCCTTTCATTCTTCCTCACTGATGGGTCAGAATCCCCAGCAAGGTGACTCTAGGGAAGCCCCCAAAGGAGGATATATTGGAGCACTGTTGACCCAAAGGAAGCTCTGTCTGGAAACAATGCCCAGCTCGTAATGTGTCACAAACTTAGGAGTCTTTGACCAAGTAACTGCAACACAGATGTCATCGATAGAAGCTCTGGGAGAAAAGTAAATAGATTCATAGGTGTGCACTAGGCTAATGGCCCTGGAGTCTTTACAAGCTTAGCCCATAGGATTACCCTGGTATCGTGCCACCCGACCTTAGTTCCCAGTGCCTCTGTCGAGTGGAGTGATCCCCGGGGTGAATTTTCTATTTCCCATCCACTCATCAAGATTTCTCTTGAAGAGGGTCAGTGAGGTGCTCTGTTTGACATGTATGGGAAGTCTATTCCTTAGCATGGCCAGTCTCTGGGTTATGAACCTGTCTCTCCAGCTTGTTCTGTTGATTGTGGTAATGAGGTTGAGGTCTCTGGAGCATGTGGTGTGGAGAGATTGGGATTTCTTTAGATGTAGCATTTCTAACAGAGCTGGGTCAGACATGGCTTTGTAAGTCAAGCAGACATCACCTCTAAGTAGGTGATATTAGACAGGGAATAGTTGGAGTATTTTGAGTCTGTCCATATAGGACAAGTGTTTAAGGCCTAAGATCCTCTTTGTGAGGTACTTTTGCTGCCTCTCCAGTTGTTGCAGGTGTCTAGTGAGGTACATGCCAAAGGGGCATTTTACTCGATGATTGGCCTAATGCAGGAAGAGTAGAGAGAGACAATGACCTCTTTCTTCCTAAATGCAAAACCCTTAGTAATAAGATGTGCCACACAGAAGGACTTTCTGACCACAGTAATTTTGTCAGCCAGAGTCCCTTTGTGTTGGCCTGGACTTCAGAGAAGTAGATACCAAACAGGAGAGGATGCAGGACTGAACCCTGTGGGACTCCACTCGTGACTGTCGGCAGTCTAACTTAAGAGTCAGCTACTTTCACACTGTGGGTTCTATCTGTGAGCCAGTTTGCAACCCACCTTAGTGATATATATGTTGATGCCTAGCTTAGTGAGTTTTTCTATGATTCCTGAGTGGGGAATAGTATCAAAGGCCTTCGCCAGATCAAGGTAGGCTGTATGAACCACCTTGCTTTCATTCACAGCTCTGGTGACTGACTCAAAGAAGTCAACCAGGTTGAGCAGGCATGATCTACCCTTCATAAAACCAAACTATGTGGGATCCAGAGTTTGGAGATTCCCTATATCCTTGTTTATTAGGTCCATGATGATGCGTTCCATAGCTTTGCAGACTTGTCAGGCTAAAGGGGCAATAATTCCCAAGGTCTATAGTCGCTCCTCCTTTGTGGAGAGGGATGACTGTAACAGTGCGCCGTTCGGTAGGTACAAAGCCTGAGGTAAGGCTGTGATTGAACAGGGCCACACAGGTGAGGTGCCAGTTCACTCTGTAGTTATGTAGAACACAACCAGGGATGCTGTCAGGTCCCATAGAAGCTGTATTCTTGGCCTTGGACAGTGCTGTTTTAACCTGTGCAGCAGTAACATTGGGTGCCTGGCAATCTACTGGTATTGTGATTGGTCCTTTGGTGGGGGAGAAAGGGGTAAAGTTGACACTGAATCTGCCAGCCAGTACACTGGCAATATCTGTTGGCTCGGTATAGGCGGTACCATTGTGCAGTAGCTCAGAGCAAATCTAGATATTGCTGTGGAGATTCTTTACATAATTATAGAAGGCCTTGTGGTTGTCTTTACTATTTGCTGCAATTCTGTTTTCATAGCTAGCTTTAGAGGATTTGATGAGGGATCTCAACCTTTTGTTGAAACTGATAAGGGAGTTTTTCCAGTCTTGGGACTTCACATTATTCCTCATCAGTTTCCTCCTTCCATTGTACAGTTTGTTTATAGCAGGGGACCACCAGATTGGCTTCCTTTTTTTGGAGGAGAGTGTCTTGGTTCTATTCGGTTTGGCCAAGATCCATGTATTTGCCGTGAAGTTAGCCACCGCTGTTTTTAGGAGCCCAAAGGTAGCTTTGGAGAAGTGTTTCATGGTGGTTACCTTTGCAGGGGGTGGCTGGGAGGGATGTAGATTTCCAAGGCGATTTGTTTGTGGTAGGATATAAACAGGGAGGAGTTGACTATTGGTGTAGAGCAATGGTCGTCCAGGTTAGTAATGACCAGGTCAAGGATGTTGCTACCTCTAGTGGGGTTAAGAACGAGCTGGTCCAGGGCATTGGAATTAATGAATTCCAGGAAATGTTGGGCAAGTGTATTGGTACATGAATAGTTTTCCCAGTTAATGGAGGGGTAGTTGAAGTCGCCCAGTATGAGTGTTAGTTTGACCCTAATATTCTCCAGGGTGCTTAGGAATGTGGAGTGTGAGTCCTGGGACATGGTTGGGGACCTATAGCTGGCTACGACCTCAACTGCTGCCCTGCCCAGTGTTAGCTGGACCTGAAGTATCTCTGATGTGTTATGCTGGGTTAACAGTCTGGAGGTGTGCACATCCTTATGAATATGGAAACACCACTGTCTTTAGAGGTTTGGTCCAAGTTCTGGGGCAGAAAGGTGTGGAATGAGTTATAGCCTGGTAGTGCAGGGGTGCTTTCTGCTGCCGTGAACCAGGTCTCTGTTACAGCACAAACGTCGATGTTCTCCATTTTAAGGAGTGCTTCGAGCGAGCGCATTTTGAGATTTAGACTTCTAGTGTTGAGCAGCATTACCCTCAGACTGCATTTGTTTGTAGCTGTTACAGTGGTAATTTGGTCTTTGGAACACCGCCTAAAAAAGGCAAATGCAGTAGTTATACGTTTGGTAGAATGGGTCTAGGATGATGAGGCAATTACAGAACATTTTGGGAAAAATTCAGTGAAAAACTCTGTCAGTAATCTATCTGGACAGTGTAATTATGAAGACTGCTTAACTTACACAGTTAGAAGGAAAGGGAGATAAAATAGGTTATCAGATTTTCTGTAATGTTTGGTCTATGCAGTATAAACATAGTTGCATATGGACCTAGAGAAGTTGTAGCAAGTGTTAGTCATATTTAAAAGATTGGGAACGATAACTGGCAAGTGTATGGATGATTACTGTTCAACTCTATGGCACTTTGGTTAAAAAGCAGGTATTGGTCCAGAGGGGCACCCTCTTTTATGAAAACGTTTGTATAAGTAGGCTTTAAAATTTTACTTGCCAAGGAAATTGCTAACAACAGAGTTGTTTTCCATGAGGAGAATTTCTGTATCTCAACTATTTGCCAGTTCTGGGTTTTTTTTGTTTTATTCCCTGAGGATTAACCTTGACATCCAAAGGAAAAGAAGGTTCTCTCACGGGCGTCCAAGTAGCAAGATTCCGCTCAGAAAATCTTTACATAACTCAAAAAAATATCACCAAGGTACCAAAAAGAACTTGCAAATATCCACAGGAATCACCAGGAATGAATAACCAAGCATTTGAATGCAAAAACACCTTTAATGAAAACAAACTAAAAAACACATACACTGCTGACATTAACATTCGTAACTGATAAGTCTTCATTTAAAACACTTCCTCAGATGCGGACTGACATCCAAAACCCCTCCATTTACACTTGTTCTACTCTAACAATTAATTAATTAATTAACCAACTAAATTTAAAAAAAACAAGATCCTTGTTCCTTGGAACATAGTGAAATGCTAGTAAAGTGACTGTGTGCATATAATGACAAACATCTTTTTATGTGTATAAAAGGAGAATAAGACATAAATGACTACTTGGTCATAATAAAAACCATATACTCAGAATACTTTTGATAAAAACTCTTTAAAAATATGTATTCTTTGCTTAAAATTATTTTTGAACAAATGCATAATGTCCATAAAAGATGAACTTGAAGCTCCCTATAGTGTCCACTCTAATAAACACATTCTAACAGCTGAATACAAACACATTGCTTAGTGGTTTTGCATTACACTGGTGGAAATTAAAACTCATTCTAATTTCATATACAAATTCCAATGAATAAAAATATAAATATATATGTTAAAAATGTTAAATATGTTAAAATGTGCTAAAAATAAAGTTCATTCATAAAAATTCTGTTTAAAAAGAATTGAATATATATTGTAAAAAGACATATTGTAAAAACATATTTTAACAATAAATCATATCATATGACCCAATAAAAACTAATTCTTTAAAAAAACATCATTATAGCTTCGCTGCCCTTAATTTTAGCACAAGAGCAACTGAAATATTGTCATTGAGCCCTGGAAGTTTGTTAGCTTGAAGGGTGATCTGCCACCATAGCCCTTTATATTCTATTCCATCCATTTTCACTTTCTCTAAAACAAAAAACTTATAGTGTGCATTAGTGCATTTTTGTTTGTGCTTGAATAAGACATTATGTACCTACCATAACGTTCCATGTTAGTTGTCTTCTTCTCGCCTTCTTTCTTGCTGGTTGGGTTCGGAGCCGACCCTCAGCTCCGACTTAGCCATTTTCTAAAGCTCGAGAGCTACTTACTGGCTCGAGGTCTCCCTATATCTCACAATGACCTAACACCAAAAATAATACAAGAGGGCAACTGTCCCAAAAGCAAGACTTAGTTAGAGGGCTGAAGAAAAAAGGGTAGAGGACATAAAACGGTAAAGACTCAGCCAGTGACAAGACTCATAGGAAGACTCTTCTCGGTCCATCTAGGCTAGGGGGATGGAGGGTGGGATGCAAGAAAGAAGGCAAGAAGAAGACAACTAACATGGAACGTTATGGGTAGGTACTTAACTTTTTAATGTTAAGTTGTCTCTCTCGCCTTCACTCTTGCTGGTTGGGACAGCGTCCCTAGCACCTTAGTCCTGGGTAGCTCATCGGAACAGACTGTTGAGCACAGCGGAACCAAAATCAGCTCTACTCCTTGAGGCCACATCCAATTTATAATGTGAAATGAAGGTACGAGGGGTGGCCCATGTGGCCGCCGCACAAATGGCTTCCATTGGTAGTCTTGCTTGAAAGGCTACCGACGTAGCTAAAGCCTTAGTAGAGTGACCTTTAGGTTTAGCAGGGAGTTTTTTATGCCTCAACTGATAAATAAGGGTAATAATAAAGGACAACCACCTGGATAAGGTTACTTTAGACACTGGTCGACCCTGCTCACCCTCCGCATAGGACAGGAAGAGTTGGTCTGATTTCCTTATTTGCTCAGTCCTATGCAAATAGAAACGTAATTGACTATGAACATCCAACTGGTGTAATTTGTGTTCAGCTTTGTTGGAATAATTTGGAAAAAAGACTGGCAGATCGATGGATTGATTCAAATTGTTCTCGGAGGGGGCCTTAGGAAGGAACGAAGGATTAGTCCTGAGTGAAACTCTATCCTTATGGAAAACTAGATAAGGAGGATGAACACAAAGGGCTTGAAGTTCAGAAACTCTCCTCGCTGAAGTAATGGCCACCAAAAAGAGGGTCTTCCAACTAAGCAATTTTAAGGGACAGGAAGCTGCCAGTTCAAAGGGAGGAAGTATTAAGGAAGCCAGGATCAAATTTAAGTCCCACGGAGGCAGGGGATTTTTCACTGGAGGCCTGAGCAAGATTGTTCCTTTCAGAAAGGCTTTGCAAAGCTTATGGGACATGATGCTGGTTTCTGACAGGCCCATATGGAAATTAGAGATTGCCGCTAATTGAACTCTAATGGTGGCCGACGAGGAGCCCGCTTGAAAAAGTTCTGCTAAGAAGTCCAGAACGTTATGGACAGGGGCCGCGAAGGGATCTATATTTCTAGCCTCTGCCCAGAAAGAGAAACGTTTCCACTTACTAGCATAAGTTTTCCTAGTTGTAGGTTTGTGCAAGGAAAGGATAATCTCACGCACTGAATTGAAAATACTGGAAATCCTGGCTAAGGTTGGAAGTGGAGCAACCAAGCAGTGAGGTTGACAGACTGAAGAGACTGATGCAGCCTGCCCGACTGATGGATCAGGAGGTCCGGAACTGGGTCCAGATTCCAAGGCTGCTCTAGAAGGTGACGATGCAGGAATGGGAACCAGATTTGTCGGGGCCAGTAGGGGGCAATGAGGATCATCCTGCAACCCAGCATGGTAGCTTTCTGAATTAGTTTGGGAATTAGTGGAAAGGGTGGGAATGCATACAGAAGTCCCTGGGGCCAATCGTGAACTAGAGCATCTCTGGGGGGAGTGTCCGGGAAGAGGGAAGAGAGTGAAGAAACTGTCGCACTTGCTGTTGAGAGGAGTAGCGAAAAGGTCGCAGCAAGGCTGACCCCATTTGCAGAAGATTCTGTCCGCTACTGTCCGGTTGAGAGACCACTCGTGAGGCATGAGAATAGCTCTGCTTAGCCTGTCCGCTATGACGTTGGACTTCCCATGGATGTGCGTTGCCGTCCGAAACCGTTGAGAGGAGATCACCCATTGCCATAGTCTGAGTGCTTCTTGACATAAGGGATATGACTTTGTTCCGCCCTGCTTGTTGATGTACCACGCTACAGACATATTGTCTGTCTGAATTGCAATGGTCCCAGTGGGTAGAGAGTTCTGAAGAGTTTGCAACGCTTAAAGCACCGCCCTCATCTCTAAGACATTTATGTGCAAGTGCTACTCGTGGGGTTGCCAGATGCCCTGGACAGTCCTGCCCTGAAAATGCCCCCCCCCCCAATCAGGTAGGCATCCGTGGTCACCGTAGCAACTGGAGGAGGAAGGACAAATGGTCTGCCCTGGGGTACTGATGGAGAGACCATCCACCAAGCCAAGTGGTCTTTGCATGATTGTGTGATTATTATCTTGTGAGACAAAGGAAGTTGTTGAAAGGACCATTGGGTGAAAAGCATCCACTGGAGAATCCTCATGTGAAAACGAGCCAGGGGAACTAATATGATCGCTGCTGCCATGAGACCTAAGGTTTTTAGGACGAATCTGGCCTGAATCTTTCTGCATCCTAATAACACCTGTACATGTCGGCAAATGTCTGCCACTCTGTCTACGGGAAGCCTTGCAGACAGATCTTTTGTATTTAATCTTGCGCCTATAAAGGTTAAGGACTGACAAGGCGACAATGCAGACTTTTCGAAATTTATTGAGATACCTAGGTTGGAGCATGTTTGGATGGTATAATCCCTGGCTCATAGCAATAGATGTCTGGTGGTAGCAGTAAGGAGCTAGTCGTCTAGTTATGGAAACACCTGGAATCCTTGTAGTCTCAGGTGAGCGGTAACCACTGCCATGCATTTGGTGAACACCCTGGGGGCTGTGGTGAGACCAAAGGGCAGGGCTCTGAACTGGTAATGACTGTCTCCCAGCCGAAAGCGGAGAAACCTTCTGGAACGCCTGTCCGTTTTGATGTGGTAGTACACATCCTGAAGATCTATGGAGCACACCCAATTGTCCTGACCCAAAAAGGGTAGAATGGACTGAAACGTGACCATCCGGAACTTTGTTCTTTGAACAGACTTGTTTAGTCTGCTGAGATCCAAAATGGGTCTCCAGTCCCCTGTCTTCTTTGGTACCAAAAAGAACTTTGAGTAAATTCCGGATCCTTGCTGGTCTGCTGGGACTTGTTGGATGGCCTGTTTTTTTAGCTGTCTTGAAATTTCTTGTACTGCCTGTTCCCTTAGACTGGGTGGAACATCTGGGATGGGGTTGTTTGAGTTTAAGGGAGTGTGGACAAACGGGACTTTGTAATCTCCGGATATGATAGACTGTACCCATCTGTCTCGAGTAATGAGACGCCAGGCTTCTGGGAACAGAGACAACCTTCCCCCGACTGCCTCCGAAGGCGGACAGCCGGGCAGCCCCTCAGGGGTGCTGGAAGGGCTTGTCAGAGAAAGATTCTCTACTGCCCTGATTCTGCGGACCCCCTCTGCCCCGCGGGCGGCGTCTATTGTTGTTCCCTCCTCTGCCTCTGGAGGGAAACTCGCCACGTGTGTCAGGCACAGCTCCCTGGGGTTTCCGGAACCACATCTTCCCACTCTTCTGACCCTTAGGGTATGGTCTAGAGGGAGTGGAAAAATGGACTCCAACGGCAGAGAGAGTCTTGCCTTCCTGCTCACACCTGGTAAGTGTATCTTTCACCTGAGGTCCAAGCAGAGCCGAACCATCAAAAGGGGTGTTGGTGAAAGACGCCTTGAAGGGATCAGCGAAGTTACATAACCGCATCCAGGCATGCCTTCTCAAAGCCACGCCTGTGCCTGCGGCTCTACTAGCCCCATCAGCCGCATACGAAATGAGCCACATGGTGGAGTTAACGATAGAATTAAGAGTCGCCAGCTGGGAGTTTATCTTGTCTTGAGCCCCCGCAGCTGATGGATCTTGCAGGTTATCTCCTAGCTCCTTGAAGAGATCCCTCTGAAGACAGGTGAAATGGCACAAATAATTCAGAGACCGCATGGAGAAGGTCGCTGAGGAAAACATCTGCTTCCCGTATATATCCATCGTCCTAGACTCTTTGTTAGGGGGATGGACAGATACAGAAGTGTCAGCCAACTCCTTTTTCGTGGCAGCTGCTACCACCATGGCATCAACGGGGACACCCTTTGTCAGAAACTGTTTATCTTGGGGGGCCGTGATAAACTTAGTGGGCCTGCGAGGGGTTGGTTCCAGTGTGTCAGGAGCTGACCACGCCTTCCGAGCCACCACTTCCATTAATGGATCGGAAGGCGGAGACACCCAGGAGGTGGAGGGGCGAGAACCAAACGCATCCAAGTATGCCGACTCATCCTCAGAAGGGTTAAGGGCAGACCAGTTCCCCCTCTACTTAAGGATCTCAAGGATGTCTGAGAAAGAGACATCTTCAGAGGGGGATCTTGGGGACCCTTCAGAATCCTCCAAGTCAGTATCTGACGTGACCGACTCTGGGGAGTCAACATGTTTCCTCTTACATTTCCTCTTTCGAGGGGGCTCCTCTGAAATCTCAGGGGAGGCCTCAGAAGAGGAAGATACACCCAGTAGGGTGACCTGGAGCATTTGATCCTCTCGCTTGGGATCTGGAGGAGGGGAAGAGACCAAAGCAGGCACTCTGGGGGTAGGAGATAAAGGGGCTGATTGAGGTGCAGACTCAGAAGTCAACACGTTCATGACCTCGAAGGCGCCCTTGTCCGGCACAGAAGAGGGCACCCGCTCTGAGGAGATGGGAATCCTCTCCGGCACTGAAAAGGATGGCTCCGAGGCCGGTGTAGGAGCCGAGCTTACCTGCGCCGAAGCTCCGAGAGGGAGAACGGGGTCGGACAAGGGTCCGATGCCACTCGCCCCCTCGGAGCTGACGAGGGAGTCTCAGCACCCAGATCCCTCCAAGGACGAAACCATTGGAGGAATCAGAGCCGATGAAGGAGCCGAAGGAGCCAAAAGGGGAAGCATTGGCGCTGACGTTTCCAGGATTCGAGCCCCAACAAGCTCCGGCTCCGAACTGACAGGAGGAATCGGAGGAGGAACTACTTCAGAAAGGGGTGCAGCCACAGCCTGATGAGGAGGACTAGTTAACATTTTAGCCAGGGCCTGCAATTTGAGGAGTCTACTAACCACTCTCTCCAAGTCATGATTGGACAGCCTCGAGGACCGAGAAGAGTGGGACCTATGGCTCCATTCGGACTGTAGCAAAGGTGATCCCGGAGCCGAGCGAATCGACTCCAGGGATGGCGATCTGGATTGCTTATGGCTCCCTGACGGCTCCAACACCACGGTCAAAGCCAAGAGAGATTTAGATACTTAGGTCCCGGCCGGAACCAAAATTGAAGCAGATGCTCCACCTGGCGACGGCTCCGTACTGGGAGCCGATGGCTTGGTGGGCTTAGGGGTTTTAGCTGGCTGAGACTTTGCCGGAGACCCCCTCGGGTTTTAATAAACCCCTGAGAATTAACTTGTTCCTACGCCCCTGCAGGACTCTCAGACTAAAGGCATGACATACCGAGCAAGAGTCCTGCAGGTGTAGGGAACCCAAACAATAAACACAAGAAGTGTGACCATCTGTCAGAGGCATTTTCTGACAGCACGAGTCACACTTCTTGAACCCTGATACCTTGGTATCCTTTGACATGTTATAAAATAAAAGGAATACCGATGGATGAAATTTTCGACTAGTGCACAAAAAACACACACACTAACTCACACACACTAGTCCCACACCTTCACACAAAAAATTTTTGGTAACTATACAAACTAAAACTAAGAGACTATGATTTTAGATTACAAACGCTAACCACTACTTCCTACTGAAAACAATGTAAAAGGGAAGGGAATAGCCTCTAACTTAAACGGCCTACTTAGGGTGATGGGGGGAGGAGAAACTCTCTAAGTAAAAACGAGTTTCCTAAGGGTCAGAAAACACAGGGAAACCTAATACTAGTCTACAGTACTACTCTGATTAACAAAAAGATTCGAAAAATATACACAACAGTTAAACTACTAAAAATACAAAAGATTAATACGACCTGAGCCAGTGAAGCGCAACCTCGTAGCTGAAGCGGCAAACGAGATCTGGGGGTCTAGCGCCAGGCATTGTGGGATATAGGGAGGCCTCCAGCCAGTAAGCAGCTCTCGAGCTTTAGAAAATGGCCGAGTCGGAGCCGAGGGTCGGCTCCGAACCCAACCAGCAAGAATGAAGGCGAGAGAGACAACTTAACATTAAGGCATTAGTGATTTTATAAATCTGGATTTCATAAATGTGCTCATATACTGTTGGAAGTTTACGCTCCGTTTTGTCAACATAAAATGCCTGGCAAACTTGACATTTAGCTAAATAGACAAGGCCACTGGAATCACAATTATTATATTCCTTACTTGTAATTGTTGTATTTCTACTCTCCAAGTGAATACTCTCTTGATTTACTATATAGCTGCATTGGGCACAGCGATCACACTTAAATGTTCCTTTTTGCTTCTTTGTTGCAATGTTCTGTCCTATATCTTTTTCTAATAAGTTTTTCAAAATCAAATAATTTCTAAAAACCACTTTTAAATTCCTTTTTAGTCAACCTTTCTAAATCTGTAAGTGCAACAAATCTGTATATAGATCTGATCATACTAGAGCTTCCGTTATACTGTTACCAAGGCGTTTCCATATGTATCTTGTTTCACCTGATTTTCAGTCTCTTGGTTATCAAGGCTATCTAAAATAGGCCTGAATTTATCTATTCTTCTTTCACAAACCTCTTTCTCTACCTGGTCTATCAACCAAGTAGGATATTCCCTACCTATAAATAACCGCCTTAGTACACTCTTACGCCTTAATAAATTCCCCATTATTGGACGTCATTCTACTAGCTGTAATATATTGCCCTTTGACAATATTTTTCTTATAATGTGCAGGGTGCGCACTGTTGTAGTGTAAATAAGAGTCTGAGCTTTTTCTGAACACTCTTGAACTGAATTCATTATTTTCCTTGTTTATCTCTATATCCAAATATTGTAGTTTTTCTTGGCTAACATTATATGTGAATTCTAAAAACCCAGTAGTGTTGTTTAAAAACACAATAAAATCACTGATAATATCCACCGGCCCAGTCCATAAAATACATACGTCATCTAAAAATCTTTCATATAAGATCCAGTTTTTACTATATAAAGAATTTAAAACTACCTTTTCTTCCCACCTTGCCAAGACTAAATTTACGTATGTGGGGGCACAGGCTGCTCTCATCACCACCCCCTTTGCCTGATGGAATAATTCTCTTTAAAATAGATAAAATTATATTTCAACACCAAGTCAATAAGTTGCATGACCACTATGTATTCACTGTGTGAAAGTGAACCATCTTCATATATACATTCTTCCAACAATAGAATAGGGATGGGAGGGTGGCTTAATGGCTAAGGTGTTTGCCTTACAAACACAAGGTGCAGGGTTTGAGTCTCACAAGGGATAACTGGCTAGGCTTAAAATGGCTCACAAGGGCAGTTAGCTTAGTACTAAACTATGAACTATGAACCTAAGAAGGTCCTCTTGATGAGGGATACACGAAAATAGATCAACTACATCTATTGTTAAGAAAGAAATGCTGTCACAAAACAATTCTTTTTTGAGACATCTTAAAAAATCCCAAGAATCTCTTAAAATGTTCTTTTTTAACCATAATGCTTTTAATTTACTGTCAACATACTTTACTAGACGTAAAGTTTTCGACCCTTCTGCTGACACTATGGGTCTGAGTGGTGGGTCCCTTCCATTTTTGTGTACTTTAGGGATCCAAAACATTGTAGGGATTCCTGGTTTCTCAACTTCCAAAAACTCTAAAGTTTTTGCATCTATTAAACCTTCCAGTGGAAGGTCTTCTAGTGCCATGTCTATTCTCCTACAGGTGATGATAACCTCATTCTTGGATACCAGAGAGTATCTAGAAGAATCTCTTAAAATATTATTCATTTTCCCTTCATATGTTGAACAGTCCACTAGCACTATCCCACCCCCTTTATCAGGTTTCATTACTCTTAGATTTTTGTCTTGCCTTAACTCATTTAAAACTTTTCTTTCATCCTCTTGCACATTATTCTTGTATCTTACTTTATGCAAGTTTTTTTCTAACTTCATTTTCCACCACAGTTTCAAAGTTTTTAATTTGGGGGTGCAAAGGTGGGTTGTAGACACTTTTTCTCCTTAGTCCACCAAGCTCCAGGTTCCTATTGTCACTAAACATAAGTTCAAAATTAATCTTCCTAGTAAACATTTTTATGTCCAAAAGAATTTTTGTCAAATCCCCTTTTCTGGAGGGTATATATTTCAGCCCTTTAGAAAGAAGACTAAAATGTTCTTTTTCTAACGTCACATGGCTAAAATTGTATATACTAAAATCTCCCTTTGTGAATCTGTATGGGTTTCTAACATCCTGTTTAATGATGTCACTATCTAAGTCGGGGTGGGTGGTACAACTATTACTTAGTACCTCCTCCTTCCCCTTCCTCTGCCCTGCCAAAAATGTTGGTACTGCTGGTATCCTTGATCATTCCCATTTCTTATTCTTTCCGATCTTCTTGGGAGGGGGCTCTTGGTCAGTGAAATCATTAAGACCACCTACTTGTTGTCCCACCCTATGCATCTCATTTACTTCCTCAGCCATGTTATTTTATTTCTCCCAAAACCTTACTCTGCCTCTGGGGTCAGGGTAACTTGTATTGTTGGCATATTCCTTAATGTCCCTTTCCAGTTTTTAATTTTCCTTGTGACTAATTCATTACAATGGGCTTCTATATCCCTCCTGTCATCATATTTAGTTCTCTCAGCTGGAATAATATGCATTAAGTCATTAATCATGTCAATTTCTTTCACCAAATCATTTCTACTTCTATCATTTTCATCTATGATACTTTTTACAATGTCAAGTTCGCATCTGTTAAATATTTCAACCAGTTCTTTGTGAAAAATACTACCAGGCTTAACATTATTTGGGTATTTGTATACCCTAAGCCGTTTAGGAACAATACCTTTTGATATACATTCTTTCAAATATGCATTTTCAATGTCCAAGCTTTTTAATCCCTCAATAAGTCTATATAATTTGTTCACATTGTTTTCATAAGTATCAGCGACAGGTCCAGGTTTAACTATTTTCTCTCTAAACTCTTTAGAGAAACTAACTTGCAGCACGTCTTTGAAGTCCGTTGTTTTTTATTTGACTGTATTAGAAAATGTCCTCTCTTTTTTTCCCTTCTGGATCTGAAGTAATTCCTTTTTCTTTAAATGCCAGGTCTCCTTCGGAGCCCCTTAAAGCAAAGGGGGTTTGTAAAAAATCCACATCCTCGTTGCAAACACCTCCATTAGAGCCAGAAACACCCTCACCAGGTCCATATTCATGTCATCTGGTTTCTCTTACAGTTGGTGTTTCCTCGGACCGCCCCCTTTGTATTCTCGTCGCTATCCCGACCATCAATTGGCTGAGAGGAGTAAGCAAGTCAATTGGCCGACCAGCTTCCTGGCTTGGCCAAGCTCCTCCCTACTTCCTCCTTCTTCAACATCAGAACTGGTACTCACCTCCATGGTGAGTAAAACAAGTAAAACTCAAAAAAAGATCACCAAGGTACCAAAACAAATTTGTAAATATTCACAGGCACCACCAGGAACGAATACAAAGCGTTCGAATGTAAAAACACAGCTTTAATGAAAACGAACTAAAAACACATACATTGCTAACATTAACATTTGTAACTGATACATTTTCATTTAAAACACTTCCTCAGATGCGGACTAACATCCAAAACACCTCCATTTATACTTGTTCTACTCTAACAATTAATTAATTAACCAACTACATTTAAAAAAAACAAGATCCTTGTTCCTTGGAACATAGTGAAATGCTAGTAAAGTGACTGTGTGCATATAATGACAAACATCTTTTTATGTGTATAAAAGGAGAATAAGACATAAATGACTAACTACTTGGTCATAATAAAAGCCATATACTCAGAATACTTTTGATAAAAACTAAAAACTCCTTAAAATATATGTATTCTCTGCTTAAAATTATTTTGAACAAATGCATAATTGTCTACAAAAGATGAACTTGAAGCTCCCTATAGTGTCCACTCTAATAAACACATTCTAACACTGAATACAAACATATTGCTTAGTGGTTTTGCATTACATTGGTGGAAATTAAAACTCATTCTAATTTCATATACAAATTCCAATTAATAAAAATATAAATATATATGTTAAAAATGTTAAATATGTTAAAATGTGCTAAAAATAAAGTTCATTCATAAAACTTCTGTTTAAAAAGAACTGAATATATATTGTAAAAACATATTTTAACAATAAATCACATCATAAGACCCAGTAAAAACTCATTCTTAAAAAAAAATCATTATATTGTGGCTGCCCTTAATTTTAGCAAAGGAGCAATTGAAATATTGTCATTGAGCCCTGGAAGTTTGTTAGCTTGAAGGGTGATCTGCCACCACTGCTCTTTATATTCTATGGTTTCCTCCTACAGACTACCCCCTCCATCCATTTTCACTTTCTCTAAAACAAAAAACTTATAGTGTGCATTAGTGCATTTTTGTTTGTGCTTGAATAAGTCCATTTAGCTAAATGTCAAGCTTGCCAGGCATTTTATGTTAGTAAAACAGAGCATAAACTTCGACGAATATATGAGCACATTTATGAAATCCAGATTCATAAAATCACTAATGCCTTGTTTGCCGAGCTTGTTATAAGGCCAACTCAGTTCCAAGGACAAAACTGACACCCATCAGTAAGGAATGAATGAAATTAACAACATCAGATTTGAAGTTTAATAGCAGAGAAATCTCGCCTTTTCTAAATGGGGTTGGCAGGAAGGGAAGCCTGGCAGAACTAGAAGCTGAAAAAAAGGGCCAATATTGTGTCATCCGTTGCTTCTATACAATTTTTTTTATTTATTTTTTTTTTTGGTAGAATTCTTCTGGGAAATCAAATAATGCTATGAACAAGGGAAGCAAAGCTGTACCATTGTACTTTTACTGGAAAAAGGGAAACCATACAGTTTACCAGAAGGTATGGGGAAAAGAATTGCTCAATTCCCAGTGGGTGTGATGGGAATTCCAGATTAAAGTCCAGAGTCTTTGGAGGATGATCCTAAAGAAACTGGAAAGGAGAGAGAGAGAGAGAGAAAGGGAGATGTCAGAAGGGGGCAATGAAATGACAGAGGTGCCCAGCCTTTTTTTTGTGTGGAAACTTTGAAAACAATGGAAGACAGGGGACAGACATGCAGGAGGTGGTGAACCTGCTGGCTAATATCATGAACAAGGGAAGTGAGCTTGCACCATCTTCCAGTAACTGGAAATACAAAACTCACACAGTCATTTTAAGGCTGTGGAGATCTGGATGCTGGATCTCCAAAGAGTGAGATAATAGATCTTGACTGGGCTCTAGGATTCCTACAGGATATTTTAGATAAGATTCGAGAGAGACATACCACACTAGACAAGGCCAAAGGTGGAAAAAGGGATGAGTATGATAGAATGTTTGACCTGGTGGCTTTTTTGTAGAAAAGAATAGGTGTGTAAAATCTTACCATAACCACAGATGCCCTTCTCTTCTATGTTGCAGTATTGTTTACATATGGTTGTCTTCTGCCCAATGACCTGACATCGAGCCAGTATACAACAGGTTTAAGCCACTGCAAGTACGTGGGACATCGCATGTATGTTCTGAGAACATTAGCCATAAAAGGACGTCCGCACATGCAATCCTCAGCACTAAAATACCCCATGAGGAACACCAGTACTAAGAAAATAAAAAGACCATCCAAGGAAGGAACAAGATGCAGGAAGGCATGCAGGAGGGGCAGAATACTGCAACACAGAAGAGAAGGACATCTGGTTATGGTAAGATTTTATGCAATTATTCTATGTTCTATTCAATGTTGCAGTATTCTTTACATATGGGAGAATACCAAAGCTTAGTAGGAACCTTGGGAGGAGGAAGGAGCAGAGGAACTTTGTACTGTAGAATTTTCAACAAAGCCATGGAAAATGGTTCTAATAGACCCTACTCTAGATCTAGAAATGGTATCTAACTTGTAATTTTGGTGAAGGTGTGTACAGAAGACCATGTAGCAGCCTCCAGAATAGAATTAGTGTCCTGGCCTTTAAAGAAAGCCCCTGGGGAAGTGACAGATCTAGTAGAATGAGTTCTAACAGATCCAGCCAGAGACTTACCATGGAAATCATAACAAAACACAATAGCCTTGGAACTCCAAGAAGAAACTTTTGGTTTAGAAACAGGTAAACCCAGAGCCCTGGGATGAAAAGACAAAAAGAGCTGATCAGACTTGCTGACAGCTTTCATCTTATCTAAGTAAAATCTAAGTTGCCTATGTACATCCACAGAATGCAGAATCCTTTTGCTAGGGGATTGAGGAGAAGGGAAAAAAGTGGGCAACCGAATAGATTGATTAAGATACATCTCATTCACCACCTTAGGCATAAAGGAAGGGTTGGTATGCAAAGAAATTCTGTCCTTGTGGAAAACCAAGAAAGGTGGGGATGCCATCAAAACCTGAATCTTAGAAAGCCTTCTGGCAGAAGTCAAGGCTACCAGAAGCACTGTCTTCCAAGTACAAAATTTCAAAGCAGTAGAAGTTGTGGGCTCAAAATGTGCTGCAGTTAGCTTCTCTAGGACATAAATCAGATCCCAAGGAGGTGGAATTGGCTTCCTGGTAGGCTTTATATGCAGGACGCCTTTAAGAAAAAGCTTTACCTCCAATCTGGATGCTAAAGGAGGGGATAATGGCAGACAAGCAGAAAGAGCAGAATAGTGAACTTTCACTGAAGAATATGACAGACCACTGTTAAGTAATTCACAGAAGTAAGAAAGGACTACTGGAATGCCCACAGAAAATGGATCTAGATTTCGAGAGACACCAGGTGGAAAATCTCCTCCTTTTGGAAATGTAAGATTTTCTGGTATTGGGTTTCCTGGCCTCCTGCAAAATCTGAAGCATGTCCTGAGATAAAAAGTGACTTAAAGGGATCAAAGGTTGACCACCCTCAGGGTCACTTGCAATGTTGATAGATGTGGATGAAGTAAGGATCCCTTGTGTAAGCAGGTCCACCCGGTGAGGTAACTTGTGATAATGGCCCTTGGCTAAATGCAGAAGAGGGAACCAATGCTGTCTTGGACAAAAGGGAGTAACCAGCAAGATTTTTGGCTTGTCCTGCTAAATATTCAGCAGAACTTTCTGAATGAGAGGAAAGGGGGGAATGCATAAAGAAACATCCCCTTCCATGAAAAAGGTAGGTGTCCACCTTGCAAGCCAGAGGATGTGGGAGTCTGGCACAAAAAAGAGGAAGTTTTCTGTTCAGAAGGAAAGCCAAGGGGTCCAGATGAGGAGTACCTCACCAGTGAACCACATCCAGAAACACATCCTTGTGAAGCATTCATTCATGGACCTGCTTAAGGTGTCTGCCACATAGTTCTGAGCAGGAGGTATGTAAACTGCAAGAAGGGTTAACCTTATTGAATTGCCAGTTCCTATGCCCTGAGAGGTAACCTGCAAAAAAGGTAAGACTTGGTCCCCCCCTGTTTATATAAGAGAGAACAGTTGTGTTGTCTGTAAACATTTTCAGAGGACCTGGTTGAAAGAGAGGATGAAAGGCCTGCAAAGTCAAAATCAGAGCCCTCATTTCTCTGATGTCGATGAACTCCCTCCTTTGAGATGGAGACCAGAGGCCTGCACCTTCCTGGAAGCAAATGTTACCCCCCCCCAGCCTGTATCTGAGGTGGCTGTAAAAAGACATTGAGATGGCTGGGGCAAAAGAACAGGAAGGCCAGGATTCAGAGAAAGCTGATGAATCCACCAGAGAAGCTTTGTTTTTAGGCAGAGGAGGAGAGGAAGCAGAAACTTCAGAGGGTGAGCATGCTGTGACCAGGTTGTCTTTAGGAACCACTGAAATTTCCTCATGTGCAGCTTAAAAAGGCAGCATGGGAATTGTGTAAGTCATGAACCCAATAAGTCTTAGAACCCCCTGGTTGAAATGGAAGGAAGAGGCAGAAGGCTTTCCAGAAAGGTAATGAGAGTCTGAATCTTGTCTGTTGGGGGGAAAACCATCATAAGGCCCGTCTTCAACCTGCACGCTAGAAAGATGCGATCCTGAGGAGGAGTCAGTGAAGATTTCTTGAAATTTATCATGACCCCTAGGATTTGAAGGAGATGAATGACCACCTGTAGGTTTTGAGTCAACTGTTCTGAGTGAAGAGCTAGAAAAAGAAGATCGTCCAAGTATGGATATACCTGAATCCACTGGATTTTCAAGAAAGCAATCACGGGGCCAAACACTTTGTGAATACCCTTGGGGCAATGGAAAGACTAAAAGGCAAGGTGGAGAACTGAAAGTGCAAAGAACCCACCCAGAAACACAGACATTTCCTATACTGAATATGAATGGGAATATGTAGATAAGCATCTTTGATGTCCAGATACGCTATGTAAGACTGAAAAGAAATCAGAAGAAAGAGAGTTTGTAGAGACAGAATACGGAAGGATGGCACTTCCAGGAAATTGTTCAAGTGGGAAAGGTCTAGAATTGGTCTCCAAGAACCATCCTTTCTTGGAATCAAAAACATTCTTAAGTAAAACCCAATGCCTCTCTGGTCCAGTGGAGCACTTTGAATTGTGCTTTCAGAAAGTAGCTGAGATAGGACCTCTGGAAACAATTCCCAGTTGATTTTTTTTTTTGCAATCTGATTTTTATTAGCATTTTTAAAGACACAAATACATAAATATATGTCACACAATGCAAATAGGTTCAAAACAAATAAGTGAAAAATCTTCATACATTCTGCTTAGGAACAAGTAGAGTCAGTTCTGATATAACAAAAAGAAATATTAATCTTCGTTAAACAAGTGAATAGGATATTAGCTAACATAGATGTAACAAAAATTTATTGACAAGTATTTATTTATGCACGTGTGTGAAGGTGTAGCAGTACGCCTAAAACCTATTTGATGTAACTATATACAATATATACAAACGACTGTCACTAAATGAATGGATGTTAGTATAAGGAAGCTAGAATATAGTGCCTGCACAAGTGTAGGAGGTTGTGATAATTGTAATCATTCAAGGGTTCTGTTATAGATAGATATTAAAGTGAAAAGGTATTTACCACAGAATTAACATTCCACATTTTCCCAGTTGATTTGAAGGGGGCTGTGGGATTCCCATGAAAAGGAGGGACAGTCTTCCAAGTCAAAGTATCCTTTTTGGATGACGGACAGAACCCAAGAATCTTGAGTGATCCTTGCCTAGACTGGGAAAGAAACAGAAAGACAAAGAGATAGAGTATGACTTGGAAGAGATTTCTGGTAGTCACACAGAACTGGGCCTGGCTTGAAAAGGCTGCTGAGTAGAAGTTGACTCGGAGGTTTTGGATTGAGGAATTCTCATAACAGATTTTTTAGACCTGGAAACAGATGTGGATGCTGAAGACAAGTGAACTGGTCTCCTAAAAAAATATGTTTTGACAGGGAAGTTCTTATGAAACTTAGGGACAGGAGAAACAAAAAGGTGTTTCAAGTCTTGAAGCTCCTTCCTTTTTTCATGAAGAGTCTTAACGAAGTCTGCAGCTGCAGAACCAAAAAGAGATGACTTGTGCAAAGGTGCATCTAGTAATTGTGCCTTAATACAGCCAGGTAATGGCTGAAGTCTCAACCAGGAGTGTCTCCTAAGCACAGAAGCAGCAGCTCTGGCTGATGCCTCAACAGCATCATAGCTGCACTTAACGGAATGTCTAGCTACTTGTGAAGAGGCAGCCAAAAGAGACAGGACCTGTGTATTAATCTCAGAGTCTGGTAGATGCACAAGAGCTTGTGAAGCCTGGGAAAGCAAAGCTAAGGAATACTTAGACATACGAGTTTGGTACTTTATTGCTCTGATAGCTAGAGTAGAGGAACTGTAAACCTTTGTGCCCAATCTCTCTAAAATCTTGCTCTCCTTATCAGATGGTAAAAGTTTAGCAGAAGGAGACAAATGTGAAGACTTACCAGAGGCTATGGAAATAACAGCTGAATCAGCAGAGGGACACAGAGAAATTTACAATCATCAGATACCTTGCAAAATCTTTCTGGCCTCCTGGGGGCAGGAGCCTGGGAATCTTGGGTCTTAGAGGAGGAGGCAAAAGCATCCAGGAAAGCTGGAAGGACTGCAGGCACTGCAGATGGAGAAGAAGACCTCCATTTGCAAAAGGTTGTAATACATTTTTTGTTAATCAGAAATCTGGGAACAATCCCATTTGAAAAATTTTATTAATGGTCTCACCAAAGGAAATCTCTTCCACAGGGGGAATTCCCCGCATTAGATTCCTGCTCTGGAGATGCATATTCTAGAGGAGAGGTAATTTGAGTAGAATATGCTAGAGAATCTTCATCAGAGGAACAGTCAACAGTACCAGAAGAAAGAGCCGGAGTCCCAACTCCTTGTACAGTGGAGGAAATAAAAGAAGGGGCAGGGATGTTAGACGAAGGCTTCAGAGCAACAGGAATATTAGAATTTCTTGTTTTTTATTTTTTCTTTACATGTTCTTCTGCACAAGGAGAACAACAACCCGACGCAGGCCTAACATCCGGAGTAGTCAGTGAAAGGTACCTAGCAGAAGCAGCAGGAACGCCCCCAAGGTTCTCAAGCATACGCCGAAATTCCCCCATACTGCCTGAAATGAACATCTGCATTGCCTCAGAGGATGTGCCGAGATCAGATTCCTTGGCAGCTTCCATTGAGGTACCCGACGAAGAACGCTTGTCCTTCCTGGATGACACAAACTAATAACAAATGGTAGTAGCAAGAAAATAAATCCCCAATAGGTCACTTATCTGAAGCAGGAGCAACAAAAGGAGTCTGACTGCAGACCGATGTAGGAGTCAACCTCCTGAATGGCATTAGAAAAGTTCTGAGGATTATAGGTGTGGACATCCTTTTATAGCTGATATTCTCAGAACATACGTGTAACATCCTATGTACTTGCAGTGGCCTAAAGCTGTGATACACTGGCCGGACAGGTTATTGGGTGAAAGACAGCCCTTATGTAAAGAATACTGCAACACTGAATAGGAGGACATCTTTGGGATCAATGGTAGAGGGGGATAAGAAAAGATAACCGGGGGAGCAAGAAAGACGTAACAAGGTTAGCCCTAATGGCTAAAAAAAATCAGATTTGCAACCGATTGATTGAGTGACCACTCATTAGGAATCAGACAAGACCTACTGTGCCAGTCTGCCAGAAGGTTGGATTTTCTCAACATGTTTGTTGTAATTAGATAGCGGTTTGAAGAAATTGCCCATTCCCAAACCCTTGTGGCCTCTCTGCAGAAGAGGTAAGAACGTGTTCCTCCTTGTTTGCTGATATACTAGGTTACTGACATGTTGAAGGTGTGTCATGCAGTAGTCCCCAGAGGGGGGAACATCCTGAAAGGCTTGTAAAGTGGAACAGCTTTTATCTCCAGGACAGACAGCCTAGAAGCTGATGATCTGACTGGATCCACCAGCGAAGAAAACATTTGTAAATTTGTTTTATAGAAACAGTGACTGAAAGGGGCTAGAACCAAGAGCTTATAGAATTAATCTTGATGGAGGGGGACTGAAATGAGAGTCCCACACCTGATTTCTTAATGATGTGATTTGGTGAAGAATCAAGGAAGCTATCCGATTGTGGTATTCAAGTGGGCACTTATGAATCCCAAACTCTGTACAGGGACTAGATTTGATTTTGCCAGATTTATAGTAATGCCCAGGGTCCAAAAATGTATAGAGTACATCCAATTATCCTTGCGCAGAAGCAGCAGGATGGACTGAAGCATGACCATCCGGAACTTTGACTTCTGTATCTATAAATAGTAAAATCTCAGAGGTAAAAAAGGAAAAGTAACCACCTTTGGATAGTATTTTAGCACCCAAGCATTATTTGCTAAGCTGGTTCAGGCGTCGCGAAGAAAAAATGTCCTCCGACTGTCTCCATAGATGGGCAGTCGGGCAGCACTTTTGGGGCACTGATAGGGTCAGTCAGAGAAAATCTCTGAAACCTTAGTTCTATGGAGCACCACTGCTTCTGGGCCCAGGCTCAGACACCTTGCCTTCTAGGTATGCCCATATACTGAAACAGACAAGCTGATTCAGCAGCTCGTCCAGAGAGTCACCAAAGTGCAGAATAGGTGAGAAGTCAACACACAGTTTCACCTCCCAAGGAAACCCCATTTGTCAAGTTGGAAGGGAGTAGATATAAGACCCTAATGGTATGTTGAAGCCCAGTACTGTATGTTTATTTTCAAGAATAGAACATGGGTTGTAGTCATGGATCTATTGAAAAGGGCCCCTAACAGCCATCTATAAAGTGAAACTTTGACCAGTTTTAGTTCTGCAAATGAACACTCCCTTAAAAGAGGGGAGGGGGGGAGGTTAACTCCAGAATTCTAGATGTAGGTGGAAAACGTGTACACAGTGAGAAACAGTATCCTTGGCCAGGAATCCATACTGGTTGAGTTTTTTTTTTTTTATTATTATGCCATGACTGAGGCTGGATTGGGGAGGTGGTTTGGATCTGAAGAAAATGCAGTAGCTCAACCTCTCAAATCTGAAAGGGTTCAGATTTCAGAAAAAAAAAAACCCTGCCACTATGTATAGTTTCCTGGATTTACGATTAAAGCTCTAAACTAGTTGCCCGACCATCTGATTCAAGGGGGTTTAAGATTCGAAGAAAACCTTACCTACACCAACATATTCGTATCTAAAGAACTTGGATTTGAGATCTTAATAGTTCATTGCATAATGGACTGGACCCAATGAAGAAGAAGAAAAAAGCAGCCATGAAACTATTTGAAACCAATATGCCTGGATCCCAATACGCCATGTCCATCAGCCAAGTAAAATCTCAGTCCATCAGATCCAAAGGCACGGGATCCAATTAAATAAGAAAGGGCACCATAGGGAGCAAATCTGCTGGATTCGAAAAGTGACTTGGATCCAGAGGATGTCTCGGGAGCCTAAGATCTGTGAGTTGGATCTGAGAACCTTTATACTGCAGCACTGAATTCTTAGTTGAGTTGGGGGGGGGTGAGCCCTAAAGGAAACTAGCAACCAGCCCTTCTACTCTCCATGGGCTGGAGTGTCTTAGTATCATCCACAAAAACAAGGACAGCCAAGAACAGAAGGTGTAACACACTGGCAAGAAACACCTAGCTTTAGAATCTGAAGTAGGCCCTAGTAACTTCAGATCCAAGACCATGGATCTGAGTTCATAATTGTGTAGATCCATTTCTATATAATGGGGGTTTTTAGCCTTGATAGAAACCCCTTCTCTTCTTAATTTTCTTTCTTTTTTTTTTTTTTTTGAAGAAACCAGAAAGGGGGACACCATAGCCCATAAAGACAGCAGCAGTTAGAGGCCAGCAAAGCCACACTGCACTCCTAGTTGGCACTAAGTGCATTACAGAAGGAAAACAGAAAGAAAAGAATTTAAGTACATTCCTATGTAGTAATTTCTGTGTAATTTTTTAACACATACACAGAGGCTGAATATTTTGAGAGTGAAGTCTAATGTCAACTGTAATGATTTTATAATTTTGCCCTTTAACAGACCATGAAAAATCTGTACCATTTAAAGAAGAACTGAAAATAACAGCCAGATCCTGCACACAAAAATGTTACCTCAACTGCCCTGCACAAGCTCTCTGAGGGACAAAAAGATGGAGAGACAAAACATGAAAGTAAAGGAAACAGATCGACGACTGGGGACAGAGAACTCAGTAATGTAAAAAGAAAAAAACAACTTATCCAGCCATACGAAGTTTAGCTGACTCAGATAAAATAAATAGATTACAACCCTCTCCACAAGCTAGCCAGGAAAGAACCCCCCAGGTTAAGCAGCAAGCAGACAGGTGACAGAAAATAACAATTCCAGGCTCAAAAGTTCACAGATGGAAGAACGAAGTCTGAAAATTAAGAGATCAACTAGCCTGTAAGAATAGTAGTTATTTTGTAAAATTAAGAACTTCTTACATCTCGAGACAGTGGATTCTCTGTCTGACCATGATGGTGGCAAATGAGATCTGAGGAATTAGGGACAGTGTGGTGCATTATGGGAAGAGGAAGAAGTTCAAGACTAGGATCCAAAGTCTGGAAAATGCAGCTGAGCCAGATCCGAGGGTCGGAACAGAGACCCATTAGTGAGGAACAATGAAAAGGCCTGCATCAGAAAATGCCATTTTTCAGGTGAAATTGTAAAACAGGAATGTAAATGTTACTCACCCTACTTCCCCAGATACTTATTTAGCTGTCTGTGGGGCAAAGTCAGATGACTTCATGAGCATGACAGTCTTCCCAAAGGAGGGGTGTTATCCTTGGTTTTGTCAGTTTTAAACACAAGCAAATATCAGAAACTCTATAAACATATCAATCTAGCAGGGGACCCTCCATTGAATTTGCCATGCTTTTCTCTTACACTCCCGTTTGGCAGAAAGCGCACCCTATGTTGATACATGCTGTAATGTCACATACTACACTAGGAGAGTACCTGTCCTCAATCAACAAATCACACTTCTTGAAAAATCAAGAAAAAAATAAAGGTTTGACACAAATAATATAATCTGTGTTGTGTGTGTGTGCACTGGCACATGCACAAGCATGTGTGAAAAACCAAGATGCAGACAGTTACTGAAGAATACAGTGTGAGATTTTAATTTCCAGCAACTCACCTTTTTAAATAATGTCTAAACACATTCACCCGGACATTGGACTTCTTCAAGAAGATCAACAGCTTCAAATGAAACCATCAAATACAATAAATTCACTTGTGAAGCTGTGCACTGATAAAAAGAGAGAGAATGGTTACTACAAAATTAAAAAAGCCACTCCAATTAATTTCAAATTTCTTGGAGAAAAGATTAAATCCTAAGAGTTAAATAACTGGCCAATTAAGACTTAGCAGAAGTGAACACCAGTCACAGCCTTACAGATGGTCAACACTGATTATTTCATGCCACCCAATGCCAAATAGCAAGCAAATGAGGAAAAACGGTCGTGGTACTAGTAGGCCCAGGTTACTGACGAAAGCTCAAAAGTATGGTCATTTGTATAGCTACAACACAACGTCTCTGGTATCTTGCAGCCTAACTAAAAACAGCTAAGAAAAGATCTGTGGGTTGATTAAGAGTGAACCAGTCATTTTCTAAGATTCAATCTGATTCTCTTAAAAGCTTGAAAAAGTAATACTACGCTTAAAACAAATGCAAACTGGAGAAAAAAGATAAAATATGCAAAAATGGGTAGGGAAGGGTAGTATAAACAGACAAGGTGAAAGGTCAACAATGAAAAAGTATCCAGATGTTAAAACAAGCTTTCAGTAAACCAGTTGTATAAAGACTTTGAACAGACCAGGGCCTACACTTTAGGGTTAGAGAATCTTAAGTAAGCCTAAAAAATCATAATAATAATATGACAGTGAAAAAAAAAGAAAAAAGCACCCCTGCTGAATAAAAGAGGGGGCATAACAATAAAGTCATATTTGATACTGGTCATGATCGATAAGAGGAGACAGTGTGGGTGAAAAGCATCAAACAAAAGAATAGCAGTATAAAAAAATGAAAAATGCAGTTCTGGAAGGTTTGTAACTGGCAAAGACAATTAGTCAGGCACTCAAATTGACATGAAATGAAACTAGTCAGCCTAGATCCATGATCATACATAAAAAGGGGATTCAATTTAGTTTATCAAGGACACAGCTCACAGACCATTGTGAGCCGAGACCAGACATACGAAATGGTACACATCTTGAAAACACTGCACCTTCCACCGAAACGTGACAGTTTTAAATAAGGAGTTTACTTGTTTTGATGAGTGATCTGAAATTACACTAGGAGGCTTTGTAATAATTATGTGGAGTGTTTGTAATGTTCTTTTGGTGCTGGCTCAGTGTCAGGGCAACTAGCCAAATACTTACCTATGAACATACTGAGAAAGGTTGGAAAAGCAATTTTAGTATGCTTACTCATAAGCAAAAAATATACACAGACTTTAGGAGGAGTAGGGGAGAATATGACGACACAGAAAACTAAATAAATTTGGGGGGTGTAGATTGGTATAATGGTTAAGATCTTTACCTCAAAGACACAAGATACAGGGTTTGATTCTAACCTCAGGTTACTGACTAAGCTGATATGCATCCAATGACTATTTTAGATCATGTGCTAATAATAACTAAAATAAAAAAACAGGGTAATGAAATAAAAATGAGACACTGGCACTTTGCGACCTATCTGTTGAAGAGAGAGGAATTTAAGGAATGGGTCGTAGAAATTATGCAGGAGTTATTACAGAAGTCAGAATTTTCTTCTGTAAATATAGCTAGGCAGTGGGATGAAATTAATGTGGAAATAAAAGACAGAGAGAGAGATGGTTAAGAAGTAACAAGAATTATTTAGAACTGACAAATGTTAAAGTAGTGCAGAATAGGGGAAATCTCACAGAACAAGTAGAGGAGCACAACTGGAGAATGCTAAGCAGAAAATAAAGGATTACCTTGATAATATGCACGAGTTTTGAAAAATTGCTCTTAAGCAACTCTAACTTTATTGTTTAATTTAATTTAGTTCAATTTTTTATGATGACCACAAACTGTAGTTTTTTATGTGGTGGTTGTCTTTGTTATTAATGTAAGGGTGTAACATTGCAAGTGTGTTTCTGAAACTTTTCTCTCCAGGCTTTCACTTAAAATGGGTTCATACCCAGTCAGATTTTCCCAGGAAACAAATGTCAAATAAACTGTTTTTTGATAATAATGCCAGAGCACAAAAACATTTAACACAATGACTCAAAGCAACAGAAAGTAGAAAGTGTTGTAGCCAAGTTTAGGGAGCCTATAACACGGAAGATGACAAGAGATCCTGCAGAGGTAATATAAATATTTTGGAAATTTTATGAAAGTCTGTATAAAGCAGAGAAAATTGAGATCAAGAAAATATGTTTATGGAAGAATGAAATATGCCAATGTTACAGGCAGATGAGGCTCAATTACTTACTGTTAAGATATGAGGAGATGAGATAAAAATGGTGATGTATAACCAATCAACAGCCTGAGATGGTATTCCTGTGGAAGTTTGGAAGCTAGGAGGTAAAAAACTGATAAAGATCTGGAAGGTTTTGTTTAACAGTATTTTAAGAGGAAGAGAAGCACCAACATCCTGTTAGAAAGCGGCAGTGGCTGTAATACCTAAAGAGGGTAAAGACCCATCATATCCACCTTCATACAGGGCCCCATTTCAATCCTAAACCATGATTATAAGCTGTTTATGTCCATAATGGCTAAAAGAATGGCAATGCCAAAATTGATAGATCTGGATCAATGTGGTTTTGTGGACAGGAGGCAAACATTTGACATTAACAGAGCATTGATAATCCAGAGGGAAGATGAATGTAAGAAAATACCACTGTTGTTGGGTCACCCAAAAAGTAAGCTGGGAGTTTATGAGGAGGGCAATGGAAGCATTTGCATTCCCTGATAAAATTATAAGGTTGATTAGGAAGATATACAAGGGATCAGAAGCGAAAATTAAAGTGGGTGGGTTCCTCTCACATAACTTCTGTTTTAGCACAGGAACCAGGCAGGGATTGTCTTCTCTCCTCTTTGTTATCTGTACTATATTTAGAACCACTGACAAAGAAATAAGAGAAATACTTAGTATGGTAGTCAAACTAAGCTGGCTTTATTTGCAGACGATATTAATTTACAACTGATAAATCCAGAAAAAGGATGTGTTAGTGCTGTGGGACATTTTGAAGCAGTTTCATATCTTTTTGAGATACAAAATGAATGAATCTACAACAAACGCAGTAGCTGTAAATTATGTACCCACACATGAATTGGTTCAGCAATATCCATATTTATAAGGACATAATAAAATGAAGCACTTACGAGTAAGGATAAAAAAGGATTCTGGTGTGGCAGCTAAGGATATGTGGGAAGAGACTAAACAAAAGATGATACAAATACTGAGAAATTAGAAGCTCAGTTATACAGCTACGGATACAAACAGTTAAAATGTTTTTAGTTCCTTAAGTTTTATACACAGGTCAGGCATATTTTTATCAACCAGAGGAGAAATTGTGGATAGCAAATAGTAAAGAGCTGAAGGATTTTATCTGGGAGGGGAAAACAGCAACAGTGAAGTGGGATAAGCTGATTCTTCCAACTGAACAAGGCGGTTTGGGATTACCAGATCTGAAGGGATATTTTAGAGCTACACAGTTTAGGCTCCTATACATACCACAAGCAGAAATCTGTAATTCAAAGTGGAAAGGGATGATGATAAAAACAGGGTGGAACTCAAGAGACAAGGGGAGACCTGGGTTTTGGGTGCAGATCCTTAAGGAGAATAACAATAACCATGCAGAATATTATATTCATAAAGTAGAAGTATTCTAAGAACTAAGCCAACATGGGAATGAAGAAAGGAGATTCTGCTGATAGGATGACTGCAATTAAGGACACAGACAATATGCAAGAGGGGGCTGGAATGTATTTGTGAAAACTGGTAAAAGAACCAAGGTACTGGAAGCACATAATGAGAGAGGGAAAGGTAACAGAACGGGAAGAGCTTACTTCCGTGTAAGCTCCATGCCACTATGCCTACACAGAAAATCACTCCATGTAGGCTTTATTAATTCCCCCTTATGGTTTGTGGGTGCATAATCACAAAATTGGGTTTGGCAATCACATTGGACTGCAGGATAGAGATTACCTCCCCAATAAAGGTCTGATATCAGAGTACAGGCAAAGAGAAAGAAATAGAAGGATCCTAACTGAAAGACGGGCACTGATAAGAGTTCTTAGGCAGATCTACAACAGAAGCTGCTGTTAAAAAAGGAATAATTAGTAGAGTATGCAAAATACTTTATGATAACTATGAGGATCAATCGGTGCAAGTTGGAAAGGATTGTGACGTTAGATTGGATAAGCAATTCACAAAGAAACAATGAGGAGATATGTTTCTTAAATGTGCCACAAAGACTGGAAGATTTAGGAGCTTTGCTTTTAAGTGTTTATATAGGGATTTTTCTACCCCAGGTAGACTCCAATGAATTTTCCTCAGGTGGACAGCAAATGTTGGAGGTGTGATGGGGAAGAAAGTGGTACTTGGGAACTGATTTTCTGGGAGTGCAATGAGTTGGCAGACTTTAAGGATTCCCTGCAGACTGCTCTGTCAGAGATATAGGGTGAGCAAAAGTACAGTTGTGTACACTTACCATTAATGTAGATGTTCGAGTGTATTCACTATTGCAGTCATCACATTTGGGTTATCTGCTTGCAGTAGCCCTCAGTCGGCCTGATTATCAAAGTCTTGGTTCCTGCATTGGTTGCGGTCTCATCCTCCATGACATCAGGTAGTCAGGGGTATAAAGCATGCAGCCGATGCCATTACATCAGTTTTTCTTGCCCCAGATGTCAGGTGCCCCCATAATGGGAAGCAGTTATACAAGGTTACGCCTCCAACAAAAAATCAAATACACCAAAAAGCTTTATGCGCAGTAAACAAGAATAGAGGTATAGTCAATAGATATAAGGGGACTGGAGGGAGGGTAACCAGGACTGCAACAGTGAATACATTCGAACATCTACATTTATGGTAAGTGTACACAACTGTACTATGTTCTTTGTGTTTCACTGTTGCAGTCATCACATTTGGGTAGATTCCCAAAGCTAGGATGGGAGGAGGTAATTAGATAGCATTAGGACCAGTTATAATGTCCTGCAAGACTGCAGTGGCAAAGCCAACTCTGGATTTAGAAAAAATTGGCAAGTGGTAATGCTTGGTGAAGGTATGTACAGAACTCCAGGTAGCAGCTTCTAGGATGTTCCTGGGTAGGGACGTCTCTGAGAAAGGCTGTAGAGGTAGATGCAGCCCTGGTTGAATGTGGTCTTATCCCCTGTGGGGTAGGTTTTCCATGGTGCTTATAACAGAAATGAATGCAATGGCCTTATCCATTTAGAAATGGTTTGCTTTGAAATAGCCTTCCCCTCTGCCCCTGCAGCAAATGCAACCAGCAGCTGTACAGATTTCCTGAGAGGTTTAGTCCTGTCCAAGTAAAATCTAAGTTGTCTGTGCACATCCAAGGAGTGCAGTATTCGTTCCCCTTTGTTCTGTGGATTAGAAAAGAAGGTTGGCAAATGAATGGACTGGTTAAGGGCCACACTGGATACCACCTTGGACATGAAGGAGGGATTGGTCCTGAGGGACACCCTGTCCGAATGAAAGATGATGAAAGGCTCCACAGCCATGACGGCCTGTAATTCAGACACCCTTCTTGCTGAAGTGATGGCTAGAAGGAAGGCTGTTTTCCAAGAAAGGAATTTCAACTCTGCATTTGCAGCTGGCTCGATGGGAGGTAGAGTGAGCTTTTCCAATACAAAGTTAAGGTCCCAGGCTGGAGTAGGGGCTCTCCTGGGTGGTCTTAAGTTTTTGGCCCCTCTGAGGAATTGCTTCAGCAGTGGATGAGAGAAGAGGGGTGGTTCTGTACTGTAATAAGCTGAAATGGCTGAGGAATGAATTTTGATGGAGGAAAAGGAAAGGCCCTTGTGAAGCATCTCAGTTAAGTATTGAAGAATCTGAGGTAAATTGGGCGCTGCTGTGCCCATCTCTTGAGTTTGGCTCCAGGAACAGAATCTTTTCCATTTTTCAGCATAGGATTTTCTAGTACTAGGCCTCCTTGCCTCCAAAATGACATCCATCACTTGCTTACCAAGAGATGGGAACAGAGAGATCAGGAAATTAGCCAGGCTGCCAGGTTCAGGGTTTGAAGATGTGGGTGCAGAATCTGCCCCTCCTGCTGAGACAGCAGAGTAGGGGTCTGAGGCAGGTGCCAAGGTGCCAGCAGTGACACACTGCGCAAGAAGGGGTACCAGTGTTGGTGTGGCCAGTCTGGTGCAATCAGTATTATTTATTTACTTTGCATTTGTTAACCGGGTTGGTCCAGCTGGGTAAGAATTACCCTTTTTCAGTGGAGACCTGAGGGGAAAAGCCCCAAACAGACATACAAATACATACGAATAGAGACAAATTAACAATATTACAGAGGAAAACAATATTATGGGTACACAGAGCCATGGCTAGTGTGCAGAGAGGGTATGAGTGTGTTCCTCCCTGCTTGTTTATGTACCACATAACAGTGGTGTTGTCCGTCTTTACCAATAATTGTCCTGGAAGAATGTGGTCTTTGAAGGCTGTCAGAGCATACTGTACAGCTAACATTGCTTTTTGACTGATATGCAGGTGCATTTGACTTGGGTTCCATTTGCCCTGAATGCACTGCCCTGCCAAATGACCCCCATGCATAGTCTGATGCGTCTGTTAGGGTTTGGGCGGCAGGGGATAGAGTGAATGGCAGTGCCTTGTTTTGGTGGCAGGCCTCTGCCCACCAAAGGAACTCTATCTGTAGACAAGATATGATAGGAATCATTGATTCTAGATCCTGAGAATGTTGATACCATAGGCTTTTTAGATACTATTGTAGTTTCCTCATATGCAGTCTTGCATATGGAATTAGTAGAATGCAGGAGGCCATGAACCCCAGGGCTTGCAGAATTTTCCTTGCAGATAGCTGGGTTTTTGTGGCCAGTAGTTTGAAGTAGGCTGTCAAATGTACTTTTTTCTCTGGAGTGAGGTAGGCCATCTGGGAAGTTGTATTCAAGCTTGCTCCCAGGAATACAATTTGTTGGCAGGGTACAAGATGTGACGACTTTTCATTTATGGTGCACCCCAGAGAAGTTAGCAATTTCTTTACAAATGCCAGATGATTTAATAATATATCCTGGCTTTCTGCCTGAATTAGACAATCGTCCAGGTATGGGTATATTTGAATATTTCTTTGCTTGCAAAATGCAATGACTGGAGCTAGGCACTTTGTGAATACCCTGGGCGCAGTAGATAAGCCAAAGGGCTTTGCAGAGAACTGATAGTGCATGTAGCCTGCTCTGAAGCATAGGTATCTTCTGCAGGATTCCTTTATTGGGATGTGCAGGTAGGCTTCCTTTAAATCCAGTGTTGCCAACCAGGCATCTTTGCCTAGCATGGGAAGCAGCTGATGAAGAGTTAGCATCCTGAATTTTGGGATTACCAAAAATGTGCTTAAGATAGACAGATTCAGGATAGGACGCTAGGAATTGTCTTTTCTGGGTACCAGGAAAAGTCTTGAGTAAAATCCTTGCCCCCATTCTTCTTCTCAAACAGGTTGAATAGCCCTGATGCTTAAAAGAGATAGAACTTCCTTTTGAGCCTCTGCCCACTGATTTGGGGGTAGGTCTGGCCAGCCATTTGGGGTTGGTAAGAGTGGAAGTGGAATCTGTATCATTGGGAAACTATATTTAAAACCCATTTGTCCTGGGTAATGAGTTCCCAATTTTTTGCATACAGGGAAATCTTTTCCCCTAAAGGAACAGTCAGATGAGCAGGGCTTGGAAGGATTAAAGTTAAGTCATTGAGACAGTTTACCATAGGGGGGAGTCTTACTACTCCCTGCTTTGGAAGTGGGAGCCCCCCACAGCCTAGGCCTGTGAGTACTTTGGGACTGAAGCCTGGGTGTTCTCCTGGTTCTGGGTTTGGACTGAGAAGGCCTGGAAGAGGCAGGAAAGGACCAATTCTTAGAGGGCCAATGCCTACTAAATCTGGGAGGTTGTACTTGTAGGAAATCTTTAACAGTTTGCATAGATTTAGCTTTTTCCTCCATCTTTTTAAGCACTTCTTCTGCTTTGTGGCCAAACAGGTGGTCTTAGTTTAAGGGAGCATCCAGTAATTTAGCTTTAACATGATCTGGCAAAGATTGCTCCTTAAACCAAACATGCCTTCTAAGTACAGACCCAGTGACAGCAGCCCTGCAAGATGCCTCTAATAAATCAAAACCACATTGCAAAGTATGTTTTCCAACTTGTTCAGCAGAATGCATTAAATCCTGTAATTCTTTCTTTTCAGTTCAGTCAGGAATCAACATCATATTCTGTTTAAGCAATCCAGTAATATGCTGCTGATACTTTAACATATGAAACTGGCAGTTTAAAGCCATAATGGCTACAGTAGCAGAAGTGTATACCTTCTTTCCCCATCTATCCAGTACCCTGGAATCTCTGTCAGAGAGGGTAGGATTTTTGACAGCAGTAGCCATAATGTCCTTGGGTCCCTGTGAAATGGTCTCAGGATCCGCAGTAGGATTTTTAAAGAGGAACTTGTGAGAGTCAGGTACCCTGTAATACCCATCAGGTTTTCTGAGAGCAGGAGGTAAAGAGTCAGGGGCCATGCTAGATTCCGAGAAGGCATCATCTACAATGTCCAGTACAGGAGGGATAGCTAAAGGCCTGTGTTGAGGCAGGAGTAAGAATTCCCTAAGCCTCTTTTTTGAGTCAGCGTAATCTTGGCTTTCCCAGCAAAAATGCTCCCTAAGAGTATGCAAGGTTTCACCAAAAGAGAAATCCTCTGGAGGGGAAGCAGAGGGAACGGAGTCCTCTGCATCAAAATCCTCACAGGTAGATAAGGGCAAATCCTGGTCATCAGAGAAAATGGAAATTTCAGAATCTTGATCAGAAGAATCAGAAAGAAAATCAGTCCTAGGTCTCTTAGAGGGGGAAGGGTGGCTTCCCCTGATTAGAGTAATAAGGTCCTCAGCCATTCTAATCATTTGTTTTTTAGGCATAGGGGCCTGACCATGCGGTCTGGGCTTCATTTTTTAGGCATAGATCGAGTTTTAGGCCTAGAAGAAGAAGATGGTGTTGGTTTAATATGCAAGTCAGTAGGCCTGAATACACCCTCAGAAGCAGGTGCCTGCAGAGCGGCTCCGGACCCATCCAAGGTAGAGACATCCGCAGGTTCCACAGTAGGCATACCTGACTCTGAATGGGTCTCAGTAGAGGCTTGCGAATCTGAAGTAGCAGGTATCAGGCTGCAAAAGCGCCTCACTGAGTACCGGCGAACTGGCGACTAGCTTAGGAGAAGCGTCGGCAGCTTTGGACCTAGGCGGTCTGTCTCTGTCTTTATCTTTGCGTTTTTTCAGAAAGTCGGTAGTCGGGTGGCTTACCAAAGCCATTTCTGGATAATTGAACCGAGTACCAAAATAATTAGAAGCACAACTATACCGATGGTTCGTTATTTAAATAGGGCACAAAACCAACAGCGAGGTACATCGTGGTCTGGGCCTAGGCAAGGAATGCAGTACGAATGGAAATGTTTATGAGGTATTTGCTTTCCACAAGAAATACAATTAACTTTTACTGACATCGGTTTAGAGCAAGAAAAAGTTTCCCCAACGGGATACTTAGCTTAGTTGAAGACTTCGGTTCTGAAACTCGAAAACGAAAATTTCAGGAGTCGGCCAACCGGCACATGCAAACTGCTTCTGCTTTGGGCACCGCATGGCAAGAAAGACTGATGTAATTGCGTCGGCTGCATGCTTTATACCCCTGAC